>NC_088299.1:3562759-3845400 GCF_032854445.1 Liolophura sinensis
CATCAGGTCATGTGTATAGTTTCTTTGTGCATTAAACTTCATACAGATTTGCATTTCACCAGATCTTGGAGTCAATTTTTATATTTTTCATGCCTTAAGGTGTCTGACCGTTACACCCACATTCACTGCTAGGGAATGATTGCTGCGGGCATGCCTGTTTGGGTTGGTAGCTGTTAATTGCAGCTGGTAATTACAGCTTCTATGGTGCTGCACGCTTTTGTAATGATTGTTCGCTTCAGCACAAAACAGCGCTGACAAGCATGCAGCACAACTTTTGATACAGGCTATTGCTCCTGGCTATGAAGGATGTATGTAGAGGGGGCTAGTTGTTTTTCTATTATACTTTGAAACCATTTTGACCTGATATTTGGTTTGTGTAGTGGGAAAGGTCACAGTGGAGATTTCTAACACCTATCTTCTCAGCCCTGTGTTAGTGTGTAATGCGAGTGTGGTTGATATACGTCATGTATGTTCATGTTGGCAGGATTCCTTCCAGTTTATTTTTCCCCGTATATATTATATATTGTAATTATGAGGTTTATGAAGAATATTGACTTTTGCCCTATACATCTATGTGTGCATGTTAAATAAGCTGTAATTCAATGTCCTGCTGTTTGGATGCCCAGATTTATATTACATGTGTATATGCTTGCATCGGGTCAATTGTAAGTGTAGTTTCTGTGTGCATACAGCTTTATATTTAACCCGATGTTGGATTCAATTAGGGCTGTTAGCATTTGTTAATGTCTGCAATCCGCAACCTAATATGGCTGTTATCTATTGTTAATATCTCTAATCCGCAGCTGAGTCTGGCTGTTCAAGATTGCGAATGTCCGTAATCCGCAACATACTCTGGCTGGTCAAGATTTCCACTGTCTGTTTTGGAACAAATGTAGTACCATTTTTCTTAAGACCGAATCATGCGAATTTCCGAAAACTTTTTACCAAACTACGGCACATAGGACTTTGAATTTTGTGCAGACGTGCATCAGGCGAATGGTTAAGTTTTGGGACGAATAAGCTGTTTAATATTTACAATACAGACTCTATGGACGTTACTGTGGATTTTTGTGTGTCATTTTGTAGTAACGGCATATAGGACCCATAATTCTGGGTACACGTTCATCAGGCTTGTAGGGGTACACACCTCCTTTCAAGTCCTCACCTGGAACAGTAACAAAAATACTTTGCGTTACTGTCTACACAAAGCTACATGCACCAATATATACATACATCCACATCTGCAATCCCGTGACCGCACAATCCATAGTGGCTCAAACAAAAATATAAATTAATGCATCGGCTCTATAAAAAAAAGCAATCATTAGTTATGAATTAAAATTGTACTCTACCTGATCTACACATAGATAAACGTTTTGATGTCAATCCGAGTATAATCCTCTGGGTTGATTTAACAAACACGGCAGACGTTCCCTGAAGTATTAAATATTCATACGGTTGATCCCAGGCAGAGGATCCAGAGGAAGTACACCGCTAAACATAGCCAATGATGAGACAATACAGGGTTAAATGTTGAACTATTTAAACACGTGGGAAATGACGTCAGCTTTACACAGCAGGGCCCCACGTTTCCAAGGTGTTTGTTTTCTGCTCGCAGGAACTGTTTTACAGTGTGATTTATACGATTCGCCAGTCGGCCCTTACCAGACCTAGAGTTGTTCAGGGCAGACAAACATAGGCAGGCAGCAATATTTACTAGAACTGACATTTCTGGGCATCTTCATCACCAAGGGGCATACCTGTGATGGCAGCGTCTACAAAAGCCAAAGTTTACAACGATCAAAAGGGTGAAAGTGGTCAGAAACCGCCGGACAAGATCGACATCTGTCTAAAGGAGAAACTGTTCCTGCTCATCAAACCTCTTGTAGTATCCATGAGTATTTTCGGGCTTTTGTTTTTTAAAAGTAAGAAGAGCAAGTTGTCGTCAATCACAAGAGCATACTCTATATTCATCTTGCTCCTCTTCTCAGTGCGCTTTACGCTGCTTTTCTTTGCGTACAAAGATGAACACTTCGGGTCAGAATCATTCTTAAAAGTGGTTGTGCATCTCTGGTATTTGCTCAACTGTGTGAATGCCCTGGTTACGTACAAAGCCTGTAACGAGAATCGCTTTGTTGAGTTTCTTCACAATTGGTGCAGACTCCTCAGGACAAATCGCGGAATTTCTCCACATGACACAAGCTTTAGCACCTCAAAATACGAACGCCAACTTAAAAGAAAGTTCATCTTATTTTTGGCAATTGGTTGGATTGTTATGTTTGTGAATATTGCGTACAATGGCTATTTTCTCTTCAATACCGATGTGAAGGACTTTACCATCGCATCGGTACCATCCGATTATTCCTTTGCCCTACCTATAAAGGTAATAGCGACCATTGTCCACGCATACATGTCTGCAGCTTGGGTATTCACGTTGTTAATGTTTATGATGATATCAGGCGTCATTTACCGCGAGTTCGAAATATTCCATGACGACTTACGGCAGGCAATCTCTCCGGAGGGAGACATTGCTGAATTAGAGTGGTTTAGACGACGTCATGAAGACATCTGCCAGTTGCTGGATATTGCAGACGGTATTTTGAGGACATTCAACGCCACTGGTATGTTGCTGTCCACTTGTAACGCAATGCTGTTGTTGTACAGTATCGTAGCCAACCAGAACCTGAAGGATGACCCATTGATTTTGTTGGCATACTGTTTCATGCTGGTGGCAACGTCCTTGTGTTTGGTGCTGATTTGTTACGGAGGAGGCTACCTAAATCACATGGTAAGTTTTTTGAATTTTTTTGAATCAAAATCAGTGACTGCTACAGAAAAATTGGCAGAGGCCTGTCCTGGCCGATGCCTTATATTTCAATCGCTAGGAGGCATATGTGTTGGTCTAATTACAAGCTCGGGGACGGAGTCCGTGAGATTTCCTGGCCTCTGCTGTTCTAGAGGCATTCGCGCTAATAAACAGTCAACTGCGTTCGTAATTCATGTGGTCTAACATGGAGTTATTTGGAGATCGTGATGCTCTGTCATATGCGGGAAAGTCCGTTTGTTATGTTTCAAAGGCAATTATTCTTCTCCAGCCACTTTGATTTACCGAAACCGTTAAAATGGGAGCTAGATAATGAACCGGAAATTCTAAGGCTGCAAGAACCAACCATATACAATCAATTAAACATGGACCTGTCGGGAGCAAAATTCGTCGATTAATTTCTAATAGAGGGTGACGAAGCATTCATGTGCATAGCACTCACATGTCAGGAATTTTACACTTAATCAATCGATTCATTTCCTTGCTTGTTTCCCTTCTCAGGCACACGCCCCTCTGAAGACAATTCACCACATCCGAGTTAAAGACACCTCAGCCGAGTTTTCACTTCAGGTAAGAGAAAGCTTAAAAGTCAGATACCCCTAATCGTACAATCACAGTCCAGGCCAGTATCACATTCTTCTTGATGGATCAGTTTGTCGATACAAATGCGTCTGTTCGATCTCAAGTAAATGAATGATCAGATTTATTTATTTATTTATTTGATTGATATCTTACTCCGTTCTCAAGAATATTTCCCTTATAAGACGGCGGCCAGCATTATGGTGTGAGGAAACCGGGCAGAGTCCGGGAGAAACCCATGACCACTGAATGTTCAGATATACAATTTTTAATCTCTTTTCTTGGTGTCGACATAATCACTCAGGAGGGGAAATCGAATCAAGACTAGAATAAATTTTTTGAAACCGCTTATTTTAGTGGATTTAATAAAATTATTTCTCCCGCAAAGTATTCACAACTAAGTAATCAATCTACAATATGAAAACGCATCATTATAAGCCATTCTAGGCCATGGTGTCTAATAAACCATAAAGAATATTACTGCATAGTTTCATCTGTTCCATGAAGCTGTAGGTTGTTTCCTACAAGGTCGATTCTGATTGCCTGGTAAGAGAGATAGACAAATTCAGATTACACCTTGCCTATGCTGAATTTTAAATATGGTACATTTATTCAAGGGTGAAGAGGCCTACAGGACTTAACCCAGGACATCGCCTCTCCAGTGTCAGCCAATCAACGTCGATTCTGTATCCCTTTAAATAAGTCATGCTCTCGCTGCTTACGTTCTACTCTCCATGATGTTGGCTTTGATATTGTCCCTAACGCATATATATATATATGTACTAGTATGCTACTATGTCTTTGGCATTGAATAAAAATGAAAATATTGGAATTTGTCTTCCACAGATGACGATGTTTTTGAACAAACTGACAGGACAGGCCATCGGGCTGACAGCCTTGGACATATTTGTGATTGACAAGCCACTAGTTCTGACGGTAAGTAGACTGAGATCAACAGCTGTGTGTGTTTTGTGTTCTAAGGTGAATAAACTTGAATCCAAATATGGGATGTATATGTATGTATGCTTGGGGTTTAATGTCGTACTTAACAATTTTTGATGTGACAACGAAGAGTCATTAGGTGTGTGCACATATACTGTGTCTTCTTGTGGCTGGGCGGGACCATGCCGCCAAAGTGCTGCCGCCACTGAAGTATCATGCCGAAGACACTAGACATGAAACCCCTCCCAGTCACTTTACAGTGGTGTTCCATTGCTCTTATCCCTCATTGCTGTGCGCCAAACGACGCAGCAACAAATAAAAATAAAGTCTTTGATATGACCCGATCCGGGTTTGATCCCGAAGTCTCCCGACTTCGAGGCTGACGCTTTAACCATGAAGCGTTTGTCCCATTTTCATTCGACGAGATGATACCACAAACTGAACCATATGAGTGCGGCTTTAAAGGAGGAAGACAACAGTTTTAAATGATACTTGAAAGATGCAAGGAATGTTGCACGCTGGAGTTTGATGATTATTGATCTGGAACATCCATTACGATTGACGGCTGTTATAGGAATTACTGTATTACTGCAAAACCGGAGAGGTTATTCCATCACACTCCCTCACTAAAGTTTCTTAAGATTTACAATAAGTATAATTGTTTTGCAGGTAAATATGTACATAATGTCCAGAATCCCTAAATATTCTTGAGTAAAGCACCAATTAAATAAATAAATAAATAAATAAATAAAAATAAATAAATCCGGAATCACTGACACCCCGCTCCCTCACTCTGTCTAAAATGATTAAGATGTACAGCATAGACAGAAAAACTAGAGGAGCGACGGCAGTGTGATAACTGGCAAATGGCCTATTAATCTGGTGCCAAATATTCATCATGTTGAATTAGATATAACTGTGGATATATATCAACAGTTGCAATCAAAGCTCAGCTGTGACACAAATTATCCACATCTTTCAAACTGGTATTGTACACAATATGGATATTGATTTCAAAAGGCTTTTATATGAATGTTTTTTTGACGCCTGCATGTAGATTTAAAATTAATTTAAATCGTGTGCCATGGTGATTTGTGAGGTGCTACTGTAAATATGTATCTCAGTTTGCACTATTATTGCTACTGTTTATATAGATTCAACGTAGCTATTTTACTTGAAACGATGTATACTTATTTTACCTAAAACGGTGTACACACGGTGCCTATTCCCGAGTGTCCTGTAAACGTTTAATGAAGAGGGTACAGCTTTTAATTGTCATTAATAAACACATAATGAAACATTAACTTACTCCAAAAGATGCAGCCTAGATTTGCAGTCCTCATTCATGCATGCTGCGGTTCGCTTATCGGTCTATTTACTTTAAAAGACTAGTGATTTTATATATACAATTTAAAAACACAAGCGTCATCATGGCAATGTTCAAACGTTCAGCTGTTTGGGAGGAGAGTGGGATATACCCGTACCTGAACGTACACATGATTACTGACGGTTACTTAGCCAATGTAAAAGATTACTATTTCAAGTGAAAATGCTTTAGACCATCTTACAAATGCATGTGGAATGTTTACTGTAAACATTTACACAGTGTGTGTGTAAAACTTATACAGTATTTGCTGAACGTTTACTGAAACATCATTGTATCAGTAATAGCGCGAGAGATTAGGGCTCTTCGTCTGTATTTACTTACAAGACAACTGTACTAGATGTAAACTTTGATAAACCTAGACTAAAAGCGTTCGCTGAAATATATTTGGCAACAGTGGCAACACCCAACCAGTCTGATTTATTTTTCTACTTCTATTCCACAGATTGCCGGTGCCTTCATTACTTATTTCATCGTACTCATACAGTTCCAGCAGTCGTACAGCGCTTCTGGTTCCACTGTTTGTAACTGTACGCGGCTTTTTGGTTAACTCAACCCTTGAGTGTTCTGCAGACTTGCTTAACTGAAGGGTGTATTCACAAAACTGCTACCTAGCCGTGAAAACATGTACCTGTTGAGTTTTATTATTTTGACAAGAAGACAGCTCTTAGCCTCAGTCTGTGGACAAGATTTTTCTCACTGAAGAGCTGTATGTATTTATTTATTAATTTGAATGGTGTTTTACCAAAAGGAAACCGGACAGAGCCCGCCGGGGGGAATCTACGACCACCTGCACGGACATAGCTTACTGGCAGATCCTCCCACGTGAGTGGGACTTGAACTCACAGCGACCGCATTGGCGAGGGGCTCCTGGGTTATTCCGCCGCGCTGGCGCGCTAAACACTTCCGCCACAGAGGCTCCCCTGAAGACTTGTGAGATGAATTCGCGGCGCTCAGGTGTTTTGTATGATTATCGTACGTTGGTAGATTCATTTAAAAACTAAACCTTTTCTTCAATTTTTGCGCTGATAATATATTGATATGAATTAATGTGGGTTTATTTTACAGTTCTGTTTGTAGTGTAAAACTAGACGCTCTCCCTGAATGTTTCTAACTATAGCCTATTTCTTTTAACGAGTCGACTATATTCAACTGTCTGTAAAATCAGTCATACTCACTAACAAAATTGCCTTTATTCAGTGACACTTAACAACTAAGCTCTACGCTTCAATATGTTGGATGTTCATATTCTTGCAAAAATGAAGTTAGAACACTTTTTCTAACTTTTAAACTCCATAATCCTTGTTTCGACGCCAAGAACCCATTGCCTCTTGTGACGTCATAATTATTCAGAAGCATATGAATTTTAACATGTCGATGTGCAGAGGTTGTGTGGCTACGCGTCACTGACTAAAAACAGTTTTTGTAACGGGTTTGACTAATTTTACAGACATCTGAAAATTGGCGACTCCCTAAAAGAAATAGACTATAGAGGTAGAAAATTGTAGCCACAATGCATGCATTTGTTTTCTGTGCGTCATTCCCTTTCTCTCAGATACTACTCAGATACTCAGATACACTACATAAACGCTGTTTCCCTTGGTGCATTAGCTGTTGCGTTTCCCCAGTCATTTATGGTGCTGTACAAATAAAGCTCAGATACCTATCAGAGATTATTCTCTCCTATCATTAATATATACTGATCGTTGGCTAACTGGTCATGTGGAAATCTTGGCCGTATAGCAAGTGGAAATCGTTTTCACAAACTTCTGTGTTAACCCATTTGCCATGAAGAAATCCTTATGCGAACACCGATTCTCATCCAAATAAAACGGCGAGTTCGTCCGGCAACTCTCTTCGGGTGTCAGAAGTGACAAACCTGAACGACGGTGACCCTATCCAGAGAAGAGACTACGAGATTTGGCATCATTGTAGAGGACAATCGTGTCATATCAGCTGTCAGGCTGAACACATAGCGTGCTGGAATTGTACGACGTCAGCACGGTGCGATTTGAGTGGAAACTTTTTGTAATAGTGAGATGTATATAATACGTAAAACAGGATGTTCTTTACACGTTATTTTATTTATTTATTTGATTGGTATTTTACGCCGTGGGTGGAAACCGGGCACAGCCCGGGGGAAACCCACGACCATCCGCAGGTTGCTGGCAGACATTCCCTCTTAGGCTGGAGAGGAAGCCAGAATGAGCTGGACTCACAGTGACCGCATTGGTGAGAGGCTCCTGGGTCATTACGCTGCGCCAGCACGTTAACCGACTCTTTACACGTTAAGGTAGTGACCCGAGCTATGAGGCATAATACTAGAATTAACTATTCGTACATGATGGTCTTGCGTTTTCCCTCGGCTCTGTTCGGTTCCATCCCACCATAACTTGGCAGCGTTGTAGAAGTGAAATATTCCTGAGTTTGGCGTTAAACACCAATCAAATCAATAAATATCTAAATTTAGCTGTTCGTACGAAGGAACTGTAAAAGAAGCAATGACCGAGGAGTTACAGCGAACGCTTGGCAACCTGTACCTATACATACTACAAATTCTGATCATCCCAGCGTCAGTCTGTTGTGATTTGATGAAGCGCGATACAGTGATTCAGCATTATTAATAGATCGCTAGCTGAAAGAGAACACCTATTGTGTGGGTCTGTGCAGAACTGAAAGGCACCATGCCGCACCAAGTCGCATGACATCCAGCTAACCCATGCTGGAACAGACACACCGAGCGTGTATTTATTTATTTATTTATTTAATTGGTGTTTTATGCCGTGGTCAGGAATACTTCACTTATACCACGGCGGCCAGCCTTATGGTGGAAGTTAACCAGAGAGAGACATGTAAGCGCCTGTAACTGACAAGTTTGAAAGCTCACGTGCGGATAATTAAGTGGTGTGCTTGATATTCGAACTCTGGTACTAAGTTATGTAGGACAGTGCTAAAATGTTTCGGGCGGTACAAGACTAAATTAAGTTGCACAAGGGAGATGTTTCCTGTTCTGATCAGAACTGAAAGGCACTATAGTGAAGGGATTTGCTGAATATATTTACGATGAACTTGAAGGCTTTAATATGCAAACCATGTCAGGATGGAACCAGCTCTGAGAGATGCTGGGTGGTACACGATGGTACCGGGCTGGTTTTTGTCACACCCTCGTGAAGTTATTAAACAAATGTAGAAGAAGTCATTAAACAAATGTAGAAGAATGTAAGCACTTCAAGGAAAGAAAGACGCTAAATTCTATAATTTGGCTCCTAAATCATTAAAGAGTATAGTTCTAGAAGCGACACCTATTGCTATCATATTTTAAATCTAATGAGAATAGAGATTTCCTCACCCAGAGCTGGCTTTCTGCTTTAATGCACGGCACTGGAGGTGTTCTTATCACACAGTTTGCAATCTCCCCTTACTAATCACTTGCCATTAAGGCATTACCTCTATACATTGACATACATTTTCAAAAAAAGAGTGGTTTATGTCTATTTCTGTGTATGTGAATTCCACCAGGCAATAATTCTCCATATTTTTGTTTAAACTCAGTTGTCTCGTGTATATGTAAACACTGTTTTGCTGATTCATAGACATGGATATCAAATCCATGAGATGTGAATATATCTGAGTAACTTTGCGTTTAACACACAAAACATTAAATGTTTGTCTGACCATTATTTGATGTTTAGTTACGAATTGATAAACCTAAAAAATCACTTTGTTTACGTCAGTTCCTAACGGGAACTATAAGTGCTGAGCAAGCGGCAGCTTTCAAAGCATTTGACAGCGGTAGATGTGTTCAAATAACGCAGAAACAGGACCGTCTGGGTATACCCGTGGAACATAACATCAGGAAAGCAAGCCTGTAGCCTCGATGCCAATTGGTAAAGTTTCACCGTGTGAACGATTGCCATTAGTTGCCTCAAACTTCTTGACCACTTCTAAAAGCCAGCCAGTTTTGTAAAGGCTTCATTTGTATTCAGCAGGCGGCGGCTTATGTCTATGATGTTGACGTCCAACATTACCCGAGACAGAAAAACATCCCCGGAAGGGTTGCATGGAATCAAGATATCTTCGAACGAAACAGTGTCCAAGATGGTTAAACCCCTGGTGGTTTCCATGAGCCTCTTTGGGCTCTTGTTTCTCAAACGTAAGACGAACAAATTCTCCCGAATCACAAAAGGCTACACAATATTTATCTTAGTACTCATGTGGATGAGATTTCTTCAACTTTTCTTCGTGTACAGAGATGAGCATTTCGGAGAAGAATCCGCCTTCAAGGTGACCGTACATCTGTGGTATCTGCACAGCTGTGTGAATGCCACGATCACGTACAGAGCCTGCAACAACGAGAATCGCTTTGTTGAGTTTCTTCTCAAATGGTCCAGCCTCCTCCGAACAAATCGCGGGATTTCTCCTAATGACACGGGCTTCAGCACTTCAAACTACGAAAGCGGATTGAAAAAAAGGCTTAACTTGTTGTTAGCTATAGCCTGGATTGTTTTCATTTTGGGTGTTGTAACCCATACCTTTTTTCTCTTCAGTTTTACCATGCTGGATTTTACTATCGCCCCGACTCAGCCCAGTCAATCGTTTGCCCTTCCACTGAAAGTGATGGTGACATTTGTACACATATATGTGACTGCATCTTGGGTGTTGACATTGTCGATGTTTATCATGATCTCGGTTGTCATTTACAAGGAGTTTGAAATATTCCATGACGATTTACGGAAGGCAATCTCCGCGGACGGAGACGTGTCAGAATTAGAACTGTTTCGACGACGTCATGATGATATTTGTAATATGGTCGAGACTGCTGATGATATTCTAAGCCCCTTCAACGCTGCTGGTATCTGCATCTGCACCACTGAGGCAATGTTGACGTTGTACTCCACTGTAAAAAGCCCACACATATTGGCTGACCCAATTCTTTTAGCATCTCACTGCTTCTGGGTGATGCAAATGTTGTTGTATTTTGTGATCATTGCCTACGGAGGAGGCTATCTGAATCATATGGTAAGACCCTTTAGCTTTTTATGTACTTATGAAACTTTCTGTCTCATAAATATGAGTAACTGTCACATGTCGTTGCACTGGTTTTACCGTCCATGCTGTAGTCTTTATAGATTGGGTTTTGTGATATTTTGGTAGTTTGCCACGCAGTCCGTTATCTCTTATTATTTACAATAACATTTAGGGCTTTTTGGCCAGGTATGGGATAAAAAGAATATACACTGTTAACCAAAGTTAACTGCTGTGTAGACCTTTGGCCTCATGGTGTTTTCAGGGTGTTGCCAGCTGGAATCCACACTTCTTCCAGCACAAGTGCCTCTCTCTACGCTCCTTTCACATCACTGACACCACTGGCAAATTTTTGTACAACGACAAGGTCAGTGGAGTCAAAGTCAGAACAAGAATAATTTGTTTGAGCAATTGGCCCTACAAATTTCTGTTCAAGAATTTTGAATTATGAATGTCGATTACAGTCCGGCGCCAACATATTACTTGTGTGTCGCACAATGTATAAAGGTCACAAATATGTAGTTGTGGCAGTGAATTAAGCGTAGATAGTGGCGTATGTGCTGTTAGTCGCGTCCGGAAATCTAAACAGGCGGTGAAAGCCGAAGATCACAGCGCTCATTCACCTTTTTAGCCATTTTGTAACGGAGGTTAACTTGGCATATTCGATTTGGAATAGGTCGACAACCCGACATTTCGAAAAAAAAAAAAGAAAGTGAGAAATTGATACAGTATTTCCGGATTTTTGCTTTGTACTTTCGAGTTTTCAACATTCCCATTTTTGTTTATTCGCAGAACGCTCAGATTTGAAATTGAGAAAACGGAATTGGCTGCATCCGGCTTCCATAAGAATTGGATTGTAAAGCATAGTGCGCATTGACTTGAAGGCACTATGAACCCAAATGGACCTTAATCAAATGATAGGTTAATTCAATACAAGTAACATTGTATTGTAAGCTTTGTTACAAAACAGATATAACCTTTGTTTGTTTTTGCGCCCTAGGCACATGCGCCGCTGAAGACAATTCATCGAGTCAGAGCCCAGGGAGCCACAGTCGATTTTTCCCTTCAGGTATAAACGCCTTCGGCATTATACTGAAAATCAAGTAACTAATTGATTGATTACTTCCCCTATAACGTCGTCGAATTTTTAACGTATGTGGCAGGTGTCAGGATAATACGTGTTGAGAATACCGGCGTCTCCGGAGTAAACCTACGATTTTCTCCAGTCACAAGAAAAACCTGATTTAAAGCCTCAGAAAAGAGCTAGGATCGAACACGCCAACTCTTCGGTTAAGCTAACTAGCCATCAGAGCCACTGAATCTCATGAAGTGAAATGAAGATAATAGCTAAGGTCAACCGTCGGTTGTCCGTTAAAACTTTGTTTTCCAGTTCTAAACAGATTCTCCATATCAGTGAGAGAGGCAGTCTTCAAAATGACAATAGCATGTAGTGATGTTTTATATTTTAAGTACTCGCTTGAGGGTTCCCTTTGCCGGACGAAAAGAATTGTGTTTCTAATTTCAGATAACTATGTTTCTAAACAAACTATCAGGAGAAACTATTGGGCTGACAGCTTTGGGCTTGTTCGTGATTGACAAACCAACGATTCTAACGGTAAATGAACTAAGAAACCCCTCATCTTAGTCGTCTTATAATCAACGTAGTTCTGTTCTAGTGTTCTATCATATATTTCTTTTATATTGTTAGACTATGAAGTGAAAAATTCTTGAGAGCCACATTAATCACCAACCAGAAACTGCAACTGTCAGTTTTCAGTTTTGCCCAAATTTGATTTCTCTGGGTCTTAAATTTATGTGTTTTTCCAACATTCCTAAAGTTTCATAAGCATTTATTATGGCATCGCAATTTAAGAGAGCATTCTGCAACCATTATAAATTCGTTGTGATGCTGAAATGACAGATATGCTCACAATAAACGGCGTTAATGGCCTATTATAAATTTATTAATACCCTCCAATATTTCCGGTTGTATTCCTCAGGGTTTTGATGCCTTGGTCAGATATTTTATTCTCCCACTGGAGTCACAGTAATTTATGTCGATTGTACTTATAGATCCATAGACTTTCAACGCTTTTATCATAGAATCTATCATCCAGATAGTGTTCTAGATGTTAATTGTTGATTTTTTGGTTTCTGTTTCCACAGATTGCCGGGGCATTCATCACATACTTCATCGTCCTCCTGCAATTCCACCAGACTAACAACTCTGACGGGACGCCACAGTTCAACTGCGCCGAGTTGTTGACAAACACTACGCTCGAATGCTTTGCAACGTCTACAATTTAATGGACAAGAATAGCATGTTTTCAATTTGCTTAAAAGCTATAGGTTTAGAGAAGCTCAAGTTTATACGAAGAGTCTCCACTAATTAAGAGAGTTTTAGACCTAGCTTAGAATACTTGTTACCACCTCCTTTGTAGACCACAGATTAGACACTTTCTACGTATAGTTCTGTTGAAGATTTGGCATTTTCTGCTAACAAAGAACATTTATATTACAGCGTAACATACACATGTATTAACAAAAGCACAATTCAAAATAAACAGTATAAACATAATATCGTACCGGAAATAGGCCATAATTCGTTCCAAATATCGGGATCCAACAGTTGTCTGCTGCAATAACATCATGTTGTGGAAAATGAAAGAGTATAATGATCGATATTCTTAGTGGCAAATATGCATTCTTGATGACTGATGTGGCATGGTCCAAGTGGTAAATATGGATTCTTGGTGACTGATGAGATATTGTTGAAGTGGTAAATATGGATTCTTGATGACAGTTGTGATATTGTCCCAGTGGTAAATACAAATATGATTGGTGTGATATTGGACCAGTGGTAAATATGAATTCTTGATGTTTAGTGTGATATTGTCTTAGGGGTAAATATGGATTTTTGGTGATGGGCGTTACATTGTTCGAGTGATTAATGTGGGTTCTTGGTGACTGGTGAGATATTGTTCAAGTGATCAGTATGGATTCTTGGTGACTGTTGTGAAATTGTCCTAGTGTTAAATATAGATGCTTGATGACTGGTGTTATATTGTTGAAGAGAGGAATATGGATTCATGATGGTTGGTGTGATATCATCCTAGTGGTAAATATGGATTCTTGGTGACTGTTGTGAAATTGTCCAAGTGGTAAATACAAATATGATTGGTGTGATATTGGACCAGTGGTAAATATGAATTCTTGATGTTTAGTGTGATATTGTCTTGATATTGATATTTTTGGTGATGGGCGTGATATTGTTCTAGTGGTATATATGGGGTTTTGGTGACTGGTGAGATATTGTCCTAGTGGTAAATATGGGTTCTTGTTGATTGGTGTAATATTGTCCTACTGGTAAATATGGACTCTTGGTGACTGGTGTGATATTGCCCCATTGGTAAATATGGATTCTTGATGATTAGTGTGATATTGTCCTGGTGGTAAATATGGATCCTTCGTGACTGGTGTAATATTGTCCTAATGATAAATATGGATTCTTGATGTTTAGTGTGATATTGTCCTAGAGGTAAGTATAGATCTTGATGATTAGTGTGATATTGTCCTAGTGATAAATATGGATTCTTGATGACTAGTGGGATATTGTCCTGGTGGTAAATATGGATTCTTGGTGACTGGTTTAATATTGTCCAAGTAATAATTATGGATTCTTGATGTTTAGTGTAATATTGTTCTAGAGATAAGTATGGATCTTGATGATTAGTGTGATATTGTCCAAGTAGTAAATATGAATTTTTGATGATTAGTGAGATATTATTCTAGTGGAAAATATGGATTCTTGATGATTAGTGTGATATTGTCCTAGTGGTAAACATGGATTTTTGATGTTTAGTGTGATATTGTCCTCGAGGTAAGTATGGATCTTGATGATAAGTGTGAAATTGTCCTAGTGATAAATATGGATTCTTGATGATTAGTGTGATATTGTACTAGTGGTAAATATGGATTCTTGATGATTAGTGTGATATTGTCCTAGTGGTAAATATGGATTCTTGATGTTTAGTGTGATATTGTCCTAGTAATAAATATGGATTCTTAATGATTTGTGTGATATTGTTCCAAAGGTAATTATGGATGTTGATGATTCGTGTGATATTGTCCTAGTGATAAATATGAATTCTTGATGATAAGTGTGATATTGTCCTAGTGGTAAATATAAATTTTTGATGATTAGTGAGATATTATTCTAGTGGTAAATATGGATTCATGATGATTAGTGTGATATTGTCCTAGTGGTAAACATGGATTTTTAATGTTTAGTGTGATATTGTCCTAGAGGTAGGTATGGATCTTGATGATAAGTGTGATATTGTCCTAGTGATAAATATGAATTCTTGATGATTAGTGTGATATTGTCCTAGAGATAAATATGGATTTTCGATGATTTGTGTGATGTTGTCCTAGTGGTAAATATGGATTTTTAATGTTTAGTGTGATATTATCCCAACGGTAAGTATGGATGTTGATGATTCGTGTGATATTGTCCTAGTGATAAATATGAATTCTTGATGATTAGTGTGATATTGTCCTAGAGGTAAATATGGATTCTTGATGATAAGTGCGATATTGTCCAAGTAGTAAATATGAATTTTGATGATTAGTGAGATAGTTTTCTAGTGGTAAATATGGATTCTTGATGACTAGTGTGGTATTGTCCTAGAGGTAAATATGGATCTTGATTATAAGTGTGATATTGTACTAGTGGTAATTATCGATTTTTGAAGATAAGTGTGATATTGTCCTAGTGGTAAATATGAATTTTTGATGATTAGTGAGATATTATTCTAGTGGTAAATATGGATTCTTGATGATTAGTGTGATATTGTCCTACAGGGAAATATGGATTCTTGATGATTCGTGTGATATTGTCCTAGTGGTAAATATGGATTCTTGATGTTTGGTGTGAAATTGTCTTAGCGGTAAGTATGGATCTTGATGATAACTGTGGCATTGTCCTAGAAATAAATATGGATTCTTGATGATTAGTGTGATATTATCCTAGGGGTAAATATGGATCTTGATGATTAGTGTGATATTGTACTAGTGGTAAACATGGATTCTTGATGATTAGTGTCATATTGTCCAGGAGATAAATATAGATTCTTGATGGCTGGTGTGTTATTGGTTCAAGTTAACTTTGAACATTTCAGTATTTATTGCCTTTAGAACTGTAAAAATAAATTTTACTATATGGATAAGGTACATATAAGTTACACATGCGCAGTTCAAGACAATTGCCGCAGGTTTTATCTCAAAGTAGTGTTGGAGCACTGATTGGACAATATTGTTACATGGACATCTTGGGCGTTGTGATAAACTAAAACCTTTCCAAATTTTGTCTGCTTTTGGAACTTGGTAGGCATATGGCACCGTTCCACGGGTATTTTTTTAATACATATCTTTGGGCTCTATTTGATAAATTTGCGCTATAAAGAATAAGCTCAACTAACATGTAGCCCAGGTCCTTAAAACGATTTTAAAACTTAATGGACAGAGAATATTATTAAAAAATATCATTAATAAATGGCTTTGAAGACAAACACAAAAGCACACGGCTTTGTATACAACAAACTTTTACGTAAAGGTTGACCTCGCAGTTATGGTAGGAGGAAGTTCAACAGAAACATGATTCACAAACACGTTGCAGTTAGCTATTTAGTAGGATTGTCGTATGACACCAATAGCATGCATGCTCTACGCACAGTATTATATGCACTGCCATTGAACTGGCTAAAACAGGTAGTTTAGGACGTATCCAATAACATACACAATTTTAATGTTCCACCTCACCTTGTACGTCTGTGTCAAGACATATCGTATTTTCGATTGTATCGCCCTGTAACTACAATTGTTACAATTTTTGTTTTCTTTTACAAACAAAAATAAAACATCATCTCGGCACTTGAGGAGTATGTTAAAAAATGGTCAAAACGGGAGAAAGTGGATTCTTCGGTACTTAACGATTGGCTTGAGATTGTCAAAAAGAAGGTTAGTTTAACTATAGGCCTACACCGTCTAGATATTGATGCTCTACCTAAAATTAAACAGGTTCTGAAGCATCCCACTGTGCAAGAAACACTCGCTGACCTTCATAGTAAATTTGTCATCACTGTAGCAGACAAGGCTCCTAATAATGTCATCTTTAATTGCAAGAATTATTATTATCAAATTCTTGTTCAAGAGCTATATGCATCTACAACGACATCCACGTATTTTCTGCTACTACATCTACTCTGGAGGAACTATTTAACAAACACAAAACCATTTTTAAAGAAAGGCGCATAAATATACCCACCCGTCATACAGAAACACCACAACTTTACTGGATTCCTAAAATGCATAAATCCCCATACAAGGCTCGATTTATTGCCGGTTCAAGAAGCTGTACCACCAAACTCTTGTCAACCCTACTTACGAGAGCGTTACAAGAAGTAAAGTCATTTTGGAATAAGTATTGTTGTGTCATAACAAAAAATTCAGGTGCCAATTGCATGTGGATTCTTAACAACTCCAAACGTCTTACAGAAGAACTTGATGCTCATATGCACATACCCTACAAAGACGTATCGACATGGGATTTCTCTACTCTGTATACTACGATTCCTCACAAAGATCTTACTGAAAGAATATCGTCGTTAATTGTCTCGGTATTTACTAAAACAGGTCACCGTTAAATTAACGTCAGAAGCAATAAGGCTTTCTTTAGTTCTACTCTTTATAAAGGTTACCACTCATGGGATGTTACATTATTTATTGAATTACTTGAATTTCTCATTAATAACATCTATGTGAAATTCGGAGATACCATTTACCAACAGTGCATAGGTATTCCAATGGGCACCAATTGTGCGCCTCTTTTGGCACACCTATACCTGTTTTCATATGAATAAGACCATATGTACAAATTACTTAAAAGTAATATCTTTAAATCTCGATCCTTTTCATTTACCAAGCGGTATATTGATGAATCTACTGGCGTTAAATAATTCCTATATTGCTGAAGCGGTGAAGGAAATCTATTCGCCTTCATTGGATTTAAAGGAAACAACAGAGAGTCCTGATGGTACATCTTATTTGGATCTCTATTTGTACAAAGGCGAACAAGGTCTCTTTTCACGCCGCCTTTACGACAAAAGGGATAATTTCAATTTTGATATTGTAAATTATCCTTACTTAGATAGCAATATACCAAAGGGTCCTGCATATGGCGTATACATATCTCGCCTTGTAGCATTTGTCAGATCTGGCGTTAATTGTGATGACTATTCTGCGTCACAAGTTGCTAGTTCAAAAACTAGTTTGTCAAGGATACTCCATCAAACGCCTTCATTCTAAGTTTCTCAAATTTTACAATGAGTATAACACTCTCGTTGGCAGGTATGGACAGAGCGTTCAGAATCTCTGGAGATCTGCATTGTGATGAACCACATAGACGGCGCTGTTATCCCAATGTACATATCTATCACGTACATGGTATTTAACAACATAGATGGCGCTGGTTGCCCAGTGTAACCGTCTATCTTGTATGTCATGTGTGACATAGATGGCGCCTCTTGTAGCATGAGATCTTTACATATTAACGGGAAAGACGTAATCGTCCGTTACTTTGGAATCACAATCTGATCGGTTAGGGTCTGTAACGCTCGTCATTTTCAAACTGTATCTAATACCGCTTAACCTGGGGCTAGGGGCCGTAAAGGTAGCCGTGCTCATTACATCAGCATGATGCCTTTATGAACAGTAGCAATTAAAGCGCGACTGAGATACTTGTTCAATTGTTATTTGACCTGGAACTCATTCACGGACAACGAATTTGAACTTTGATATGGAATTCATGCCTGGAATATTCATTGTCTGCCCGGCATCATTGAAAACTGATGACCGCTTCTCTTTTTTGTGTTACCGGCTTTATTTCTTATTTGTATAATTTCTTACATACCTTTGTCTTTGGGAGTTAGTGTTAAACGTTGTTTTGGAAATGGATCTTGCGATCATCGACTTGGAACGCCTTTTACGGACTACGAGTGGTATATGAATGTCGGGCTTGACGCTTATATTTTAACTGCATAGAAGTAATGTTTACACGAACACATTGCCGTGAAAACCGTTAATATAAAAATTTCATCAAAATCGATATTCAGGTATGCATTAAAAGTTTTCCCTCATCTATCCAGCATATCACAATTGACACGTGATGTTAAGAATTTTAACTACAACGCCAGGCCGTCAAAAACTGCTGATTTAATGATATCTAAATGAAAATCTGAATCGTGTCACTTAGCAGGGGGAGTTTAGAAACGAGACTGCAGCAAATAAATATGTGCCGAATTCTGTGCAAAGTGGTATTGCAAGACATGAATGATTGCATTCAGCACCCAGCAGACAAGCATTGAATCGAGTCTTACCCGTCCGAAATTTAACAGCGGGCTCATAGACAAGACTTCGAGGTTTGGTGTTAGTTTTGCTGCCGTGAGGCCAGTTTTACAGTGCTTTATACGATCCAGAAATCGAGTTGTCCACAAGAATCGATGGCTAGCAAAAGTTCCTCAAACCTACGTATATAACAGTCAGCTTACCCACGGATTATACCTGTGATGCAGTCGTTTGGAATAACAAAAGCTTACCCAGGTGAAGACAATAAGAAAAAGTCGACACCTGTATGAAGGACAAACCTTTCCAGCTGCTCAAACCTCTTGTGATCTCCATGAGTCTTTTAGGTCTTCAAATCCAAGACGAGCAAGTTCTCCTCACTCACAAGTTCAGTTTCTTTATTCGTCATGCTCCTCTTCTCATCGAGTTTTATTCAACTTTTCCTCGCGTACAGAGATGGGCAATGGGGACCAAAATCATTCCTAAAAGTGGTTCTTCATCTGTGCTATGTGCTCAACTGTGTGAATACCATTGTCACGTACAAAGCCTGCACCAATGAAAATTTTTGAACAAACTGACAGGAGGGGCCATCGGGCTGACAGTTTTGGACGTTTGTGATTAACAAACTAACCATTCTGACGGTAGGCTGACTAAAATCTTTAGTACTATGTTTTCCCTTTCCAAATGTTACTTCATTTAAACCAGATGAATATTTTAATCAGGGTACTTTTTACTTGGTGGTTGATTACTCTAAAAGAGCTTAGGTTATAAGTCGTTTGGCTGGACACTTCGCCTATATTTACTTACCAGAGAACTGCTCGCTTGGCCCTTAACACTAAGAGATTAGACCAATGAAGCAGAACAACTGGTTGGCCCTTTGTCAGTATAATGTGACAGGGTGAGGTGTCATGTGTGGTGTTCTAGGCGTGATATTTCAGTGGTGAGAGCTTTTTAGCGGCATGGACTCGCCCTGCTCCGTGAAGACGCAATATATGTACATAAACCTAATTACTCCTCGCATCAAATGGCTGAAAAAGTGTTAATTACGACGTAAAACCCCAACACATATACATATATACAGCAGAACTGTAGGAGATGAGAATTTTAAGAAATTTGGACTGAAAGCGTTCGCTGAAATATCAAACAACAAGAGTGGCAATTTATACAAAATTCAGTCAGTCCACACTGATTGATTTTCATGTTTCTATTCCACAGATTGCCAATGCCTTCATCACGTACTTCATCGTCCTCCTAGAGTTCCAACAGCTGGATAGCACTTCTGGTTCTACTGTATGTAACTGTACAGAGGTTGCGTTAACTCAACCTTCGAGTTAACTCAAACCTGCATAACTAAAGGGTGTTTGTAATAGAACTGGTGTTTCGCCTTTAGGGCATACTTGTGGATTTGTATTATTTTGATAAGAAGAACCTCAATACAGCTCTTAGTTCCAATTCGAGGACAAGCGTTTATCTCACTGAATACCCAACACTGTTGTATGAGTGTCTTACCTCGTATGGAATTAGGAAAAACCAAATTATTTCAAGTCGGTGGTGCTTTCAGGAAAGAATTTCCATCGTTCTTTCTGTACGTGGATGTACCGCATTCAGATGGCTCACAGAAATACAGGTTTTGTGGCTCATAAACAGTTTTCCTCTCGCTTCTACCGTATAAACACTCAATCGAAAACGTAAATTTTAATTTTTGCTCTGGTATCACATTGATACATATTCATCTGGGTGTATTGGACACTTCTGGTTGTGATACAAAAGTACTCAATGAATGCTTATAGGTAGTGGTTAAGCGCTGCAGCTATTTGTTGTCTTTGTTTAACTTCCTTTCCAATAAACGCACGACCAAACAGATGTAAACGCTCTTTCTCTTTGTGCATTGGCTATTGTCTTTTACCAGTCATCGACGCTTGTATAGCATACCATAGAGTCGTATAACTTGATTTGGTCTAAAACTTTACATCCTCAACCATTCGGAGAAAGGCTTCTGAACTCTTAATCATCAACACACACATCATTGTCGGTTCCAATTGCCAATTGACTCAAATTATTTTCAAACTCAGAGGACACTTTTTCTACCATTGTGATGGCTAAAACGATATGATTCATCATTCCCCAGCTTTTCAAAAAAAAAAATGATAAATTTGTCTCTTTTTGTAAACCATTTCCATTATTAAAACGCTGATAAGGTTACCGGTGAATGTGCATGGCTTCAATTATACGTTGGCGCAATTTATTATTATCCTGATTGGAGGGGAACAATTTAATACAATGTTATCTTTTGGATCTTTTTCTAAAAGATTGTTGGAAATTATATGAGATAAACTTCTTGCTGCATATCAAATGAGATTTTTTTCCTTTTTTTAATACGTCAGAAGAAAACTCTTTAACGTGCATTAAAACGTTTCTGTATTTTCATATGCCGCGAATAAAACTTGATGAATGACCAAGCGAACATTATGTGTTTTCAGTTTCAAGGAAGAAGACCTGGTGGTTGATGAAGTGGACGTTATGTGTTTTCATACGCCAAGAAGAAAGCCTGATTGTTGACTAAGTGGACACTGGGTGTTTTTATATGCCAGATCCTAGGCGTAGGCGGAGAGATTTCGTATTCTCACATCCTAAGGAGAAATCCGCAACGTACTGGAACTGTACCATCATCTTCAACCTGACAACTGCCATGCAACGGTTATCCGCGACACTCCCATTCGTTCATTGTTTATTCATTTCTAGTGTTAAATATGGATTCTCGGTTACTAATGTGATAGTGACACAACGAATATTTGCTGTTATCACAGGCTCGTTGTCTAAAATAACACGTTTGGCACTTTATTATGCATGGTGCCGGTATTCTGCTTGACAGCACGGACGGTGCATTTCACATTTTCGTCTGTATAAACAATGTGGATTATAGCTTTTCTTGTGCTAAAATACTCAGGTTTCTATCTTCTACTTTGTCCAGGCTTATGTCATGTTTTTTAAAACCACAACAAGAACGTTTTATGCATGTATACTTCGAGGTCACTAGTATAGATCAGTTTCAGCGAGACGCCGCTAAGAAAACTTACACCATTAAAGACCATATTTTGAACAGTATCTCTACGCTCGCTTTACATCACTGCCATCACTAGATAAGCTTGACATTTAGAGCCTGCGAGACGTACATACATGTTGGCCTTATTAGGTTTGGCCTCACCACTGAGTTCCTCATGCGAAAGTATTTTATCGGCATTCAGGAATAAAATAGTTTCATGAGCTGGATAGAGTCCTTTTGTCCATACTTTAGATAAAGAGAGTGCCTGTGTATGAAGTATTAGCGGTATTAGGAAATAAAGGTTGATGAAGTCTTTGGTGTTGTCTGACATCACTTCCTGCTTTATCACCGTGACCCCAGCGACATCGGCGCTGTTCATGATTTCTGAACAAATTTTGCTAGTGGTAGCAATGATATGGACGCAGACCCCCATTACAACTGTAATGTACGAATGTAATTCTCTGTGTTTTAGGGTATAAAGTCTTTTTTTTTTCGCTCCCAGGCGGCCATTTTTGGTGTACAGGTGCAAGCTTGGTATTGAAATGGACACAGACCCCCATTACAACTTCCGTTTTTCGGTAGGGACGATTGTAGTTCTGTGAATTTTAGGGTATAAAGTCTTTTTTTGCTCCCAGGCGTCCATTTTTGGTGCACAGGTGCATGCTTGGTATTAAAATGCTGGAAACTGTCTAAACTTTGAGGAGGTATGAGCTTTACTGATGAAAGTTTGAAATTCTGGGTGAGAGGACACAATGTGTGAGATAGTGATGAGGCTGCGAGTGACGTCCCCTCGGCGTTGCTAGGCACGCCTCCCAGCTGCCGGCATGGAAAGGTCCAGATTTTGACGGTCAACCTATGTCAAGATTTTTATGGCTTCTTTCTCAAAGGCTGGGCCAGGTAGGCACCAAAGCTTATTGGCCACGGAATGTTTGGGACTGAGCTACAGTGCTAGACGTTAGCATTGTCGCTTATGGAAAATTAATGGGGGTCCGAGGCCAAATGCTGGAAATTGTCTAAACTTTGTTTGGATTCTGGGCGAGAGGACACGAGGTGTGAGGTAGTGATGAGGCTGCGAGTGACGTACCCTTAGCGTTGTTAGGCACGCCTCCCAGGTGCCGGCATCGAAAGGTCCAGATTTTGACGGTCAACCTGTCAAGATTTTTATGGCTTCATTCTCACAGGCTGCACAGCTTATTGGCCATGGAAAGTTTGGGACTAAGCTACAGCGCCAGACGTTAACATTATCGCTTATGGAAAATTAATTCGAGCCTGTGGCCATATAAAACGAACGCAGAGAGCAGTGCATGCGCTGCAAGGAAGGCGTGAAGCGCAGGGTACCATAAACCGTCAAGGGAGATAAATCTTGAAGACAAATGTATCGACTGCGCTATCCACACCAGCATTACTCAGGAGACTGGAAACAGTTAACGATCAATTCCCGAGATGGTGCATATTTGAATACTGAGTCCTGTCTTTCATCTTTCGCCTAAATCTTTTTCCACTCGAATGGATATTAAACTAAAAAGACACTTCAAACTTGGACATAAAATAAAAAAATGGAGTGTTTTATGGAGAGCTGATTCAAGGGTGTTTTACGAGTAAGATAGGGGTGGATCCTAATCGGTCCACAGCAGTACACGACATTCGCTCATACAACTCACTTTCAAGTTGTTAGTGCCTCTCGTTAAAACAGAAATGTCTTTTTTCAAAATGTATACAAAACAACAAAAATAGCTGTTTTTTTTAGTAAATGAAATTCAGCGGAAAATAACAGTATTTTGGTAGTCCCTGAAGTCGTTTTTGATACAAATCCGCCGTAGATGTCTTACAAGGTACAGTGCATAGGTAATACACGACATTGTCCTGTCGTTAGCACCGGTACAAGTCCAAGCTGTTTGCGGAGATAAAGGGCATCAGCTAAATGACCGAGTATTTCACTTTTCGTTGTTCGACTATTAAAAGATAAAACCCTTTCACATTTAATTTCCCTTTGAATACTTGCAATACCAAGATATTACTCGATTTCTTCAGAAAAGGTAACCATCATATTAGGCCGTTAGCCCAGTTACGTGTCTGATCTGTTAGGAGAGATAAAGGACATGGGCTAAATGGCGGACTTGGTATTCCACTTTTCCCTGTTAGACCATTATTAAACGGGTAAACTCTCTCATGCTTAATTTAATTTCGAATACTAACTTGCAACATTTGAGAAGAAATACTAGGAAAAGTTAGCATATATATATATATATATATATATATATATATATATATATATATATATATATATATATATACGACATTAGTGACAAAATTAAAAAAAAAACCAAAAAGAAAAACCAAAAACAAAACATCTGGTATAGGTTTGTTTCACCGAGACTCTTGGTTAAGTCAATAGCCCTTACTAAAAATACATCACTTATTTGACTGCCGTTTAATGCTTATTCTTAAGCTTAAAGCACATCTTCCTATTCACTGGACTAAGCGGCCAGCAACTGAGCGGTTAGAGTAAAGGAAACGGGAGTGGTTGGCCCGGTGTTAGTATGATGTGACTGAGTGGCGTGTCACGTGTTTTGTCATGGCGGCAGCACTTTGGCGGCATGGGACTCGCATTGCCACAGGAAGACACAGCACATATGGCTAATAATGGTAAGTATTACGTAAGACCCCAAATTACATACATACATATACATATATTGATCGGGTTAGGGGCCTGCGTGACCGAGGGGTTTTGCACACCAGCACGGCGTAATAAGCAACGAGTTTCTCGCCAATGTGGCTGCAGTGAGTTCAAGTCCAGCTCATGCTGGTTTCCTCTCCGACCGTAAGTGGGAGAGTCAGCAAGCAATCCGGATAGTCATGAGTTTCCCTGGGGCTCTGCCCGATTTTCTCCAACTGTAATGTTGGGCGCCGTCGTATAAGTGAAATATTCTTGAGTACGGCGTGAAGCACCAATCCATAAAATAAACAAACTGACCGTTGATCGCTTTTTTTCCCTAAACATTTCGTCAGACATTACCAGATATGACGTGTTAAAATTGAACTCTTTCTGACTAAGTTACGGCGTTACAACAGCTGAAAATAGTCAGGTATATGTCCTGTATCTAGGGAATGGCGGTTTCTCCAGGCTATGTTGTCATTTAAGTAAACAAGCGCAAATTCGCAATATACGCGATATTCCACAATTGTTAAATAAAATTGATGTCATCTTATATGATCGAAGGATTAAGACGTTTGCCTTTCAGTTGCGAGGACACATTATTTGGGTTCTTTCCGGCCTTGGCTGGGGATTCGTGCATTTCCCGGTTTTCAGTATTCATGGAGCCTTCACACAAGCGGTCGGCGACGCTCCTGTGGTCATTTGAGCAGCCTTAGCTTCCGATAATGACGACTTGCATGTCTTCCTTCAGTATGTTGTGCATGTTTGTACGTCATACGTGGGTAAATTGGAAATAATTTCTCCAAGCATAAAACAGACTGACCACCATCGTATGTGTGAAATATAGTGTGTATGATTTTGAATAAGTCAGATAATAAAAAAAGCATGTCAGATAAATATAAAAAAAAATTATCTGGCGCGAGAGCTGGGTTCGAACGCACGACCAAGCTGATAATGATCGTGGATAATTTTGACCTAAGGGCTGTAGGTTAGCGATCCACTAGAATCTTCGTATTCGTGTATAATATCAGTGAATTATCACCATCCATCCATCCGTTACTGTATGGATCCTAGAAATTCCGGTTAATGGGCATATTTTACGATGTGACCACGCTGATAATATCATGCACTCGAAATATTCCTGCTGCAATTCAGTCAAACCCACGGTCATAGTGGCGAGTTAATTATCGTTAGAATAAATGAAGCGACAGGAATATGTTATCGGCTGATATGCCATTATCTCATCATCTTGTCTTCAGGCGGTATATTATATGCTTACCGAAGTACGGAAGCCCAGTACGGACACATCAAATTGACATGGAGCGCCACTGATTCACTTAACTGATGACAATTTCACACGAATCAAAAAGGGAGCGGAAGTTGACTGCATGTAATCGAGACGGATATAATAATAGAGGCCAGCGGTGTAGAATTGCTTAAAACGGGAGGTCATTTTCCTTCAGAGATCTCGGATCGTCTTCATGTATTATGATGAATCGTGAGTCACTCTCGCGTAAAAAGCCAGACCGAATAAGATATTTTGTTAGTTCTCTGGGTGTGTGATATTCCGGCTGGTGGTGTGTATTTGTTTTCTGCACGGCAGTAAAACAGGCTTTTGGTGATCCTTTATTGTCTACCGGAACAGACCGTCTGCGCCGGCTATAATACTGCACGTGGCTGACATATGTAAACGCAGCGTTGTTATAGCTTGGCGGGTCAGCGCTTCCTCGAATACACCGACGTCCCTCGCTTCCCTCTCTACACTGACAGTCAGTTTGCGGGTACAGGACTATATAAGGCTGGCAGTATTCAAACATGGCGGTAGCGTTTTACAAAGTGAACCGTGGTCCTGGGGCAGACTCCCACGGTGAGCGACACGCCCCGAGCCTTGCCGGACGGTGTGCAGTGTTCATCACAGGAGCCGATAAAGGAATTGGGAAATCCTTCGCCTGGCAAATTGGCAAATTCTTAGGGAATGCTCCCGAAACGAAAAACTCCGCTCTGATTTTGACAGCCCCACCGGGCTCCAAAGGCCTGCATAAATGCCAAGAGGAAATCAGGGCATTTTCGCCGGCTTTACAAGGTAAGTATATATAGCGAGCGCAATAACATGTGTACACGTACATGTACATGTATATATATACCGAGCGCAATAATATGCGTACAAGTACATGTACACACCTATATATACGTGTACACACGTGTGCTGTATCTACACGTATACACATCCGACATGTCTGAACACAGAGCAAGGCTTAACAGCAGCCAAGTTTGGAGACAGGTCGCTCACGCTGGCGCTCCAGTGGACAAGTTGTCCGTTTCTTTATTTGCTCGGTGCAAATCTATTAATAAATGTATAAGAAATTGGCTATAATAAATATACGTTTGTCCTACAAATCTTGTAATTTTATATCAATATTTGTAAAATAATGTGACAGACAGTTGGAATTAAGTTGTGCCTGGCATTAGTTTTCTGTGCTACTGAAATATACGAGCCCACAAAGATACTTTAGTGAAAACGGTTGAATTGAGGTAATATATAATGTTTGTTCTCTAGGTAGTTGTACTGCAATGTTCAAGCCTGAATATACTCTTTCCCTCGGAATTGTACTATGCAGACAGATGGTAACAAAATGAAGTTAACTCTTGTGTGTACGTACAGACTACATGTCATACAGCTATATACACCTATATAGGCCAGGAAATATCTATAGCAGTACACATTAAACGCCGCCATTCAAAACCTCTCAACCGCATCCGCTTTGTCAGCTTTAATTGCCTCGGGACTAATGTACGCTTATACCTGGTACGTAATTTTAACACGACCCACCCGTTTTTTTTTGAAAATTTCGCATAATGTATTTATGCTAATATGTCTTAAGCGCTCGATGATGGATATATATTTACATGTATATATATATAGTTTGGAACCATCACTCGATGGCCTGTTGGCCTGGCGATGACCTGAAAAAATAAAGCACACAGGTTCCATTTATATATCGTGTTTCCACGCATGGTTTCCTGGTCAAGGCGACCTTGCATATAGCGTAACCTTGTTGGTCATATTGTCGCCTTGTCGAGGAGGAAACCATTTCACATAATTAAAATGGTGATTTTTTTAACGAAAGGCTGGAGTCACTGAACCTGTAATTTTTTCTCATTCTGTTATTAATAACTTTTCACTTATTAAAGTTTGAAGAAAGATACACATGGCGAAATTTTTAGCAAGTAGGGCTACCCTGGGTAGGGGAATCAAACCACTCCCCATTAAAAGTTTTTCATACCTGACAGACTCAACTTTATCCACTGAGGGGTCGTAATTATTCACAGAGGGACGCTTTCATTGCAGAACAGAATAGAAAGTTTTTGAAAACACTGACTTGTTGCGCCGGTGTATTCAATTTGTTGCTGTACATTTATTATCACTAAAGGCTCTTCCTGGTTTGTTACACGACAGCTGATTTGCCTTTTATCACTTTATGCACATTATACAACTATATACGCCCCGCGTTTCCTGCTCGATAACTGCTTCCGCATTCGAATTCGGCTGTCAGTATATACCTGCTTTTGAAACGCCCGAGGTTTAACCGTTTAAGCTATATACACGTATCTACCGTTTAAAGATATCCAACATTTCTTCGGGATCCATTGTTTCAAAATTATCCAGAAATCCTTTGAAGGAGGTAGCTTTTGAAAAATATCCAGGTAGCATTTGTAAGATATCTAGGTACGTGTAGCATTTGGAAGATATCTAGACAGCTATCGAAGGATTCTTTAAAGGTTTGATGTAGAATAGATCAGACTATTTTCCTGTTTAAATGAACTTATTCTGTTTTAGTGCATTAATACTATAGACCCGCGTCATCGTCCAATGTTTGTGCAGTTTCCCGTCTGATGTACATGTAGCCTATATATACCTAAAACCCTGTGCGTATCAGTGCAGAAAGTGAGTAACTAAACAAATAGTTCCTCCGCCTAGGTATGTTTTCCTCAGTGATGGTGACCTACTTAACAGCGAACACTCATACCTAGACGCGCATGTGACAATGGAGTGACCTATACGCAACCTAGCCACATGACCCCAGCCGAAAAATTACCTCTGTTGTATGCTCGTCCGCATTTTCCGCATACAAGCCCCGCGCGAATAGAGATTATGTTTCCATGGTTCCAAATTATTGTTTCATCTTCTTATTGTGCACTTACAATATCGGAATGAATGATTTTCTGGCATTAGCAAAAATTCAGCACTGGTGAGGGAAAATATGTGTACCATCCAGAATTCTGATGGAATATCTGAAGCCGTTGACTGGAACGCTGAACCGTATTGGTCGAAGTGGAGACGGGGTTTAACACAGAGTATCGAACCAGTCTCACACAACCACACCTGTCTCACGTTACCTGGCGTCCAGTGGAATGTTTTTTTGACAGTGTCAGCTTACAAACCCAATCAGCCAATAAAGATGCACGGTGCGTCGTGTTAGTATTAAACTTCATAGTAACACTTTTCAGGGCTGTTTTTCTTCCAGGACTGTTAAGTTAAGTAGCCTTCATGAAAAACTTAATGTCATGTGAAAACATCGTCCTCAACGTGAATTTTCTTCAAATTGATAGGACTGACACGTGGGCGCGAGTCTATATGTTAACCCTGTAGTGTGATTTCGCCTTACATGAATTTTACATACGTCGCTCAATCTCTGATCGCTAAAGTAACTTCCACCTACTATTTCCTCCAGTAAATATATGCATTTCCTTATTCCGGTTCATATACCCAAAACCTAAGTATGGAACGTTGCTTCAACCATATAACTCTTAATTAAACATGCGAAAATATTAATTAGTAGATAATCTCTCTTCCCTAAGTGGCCCTTCAGTAGCCTTCTTATACATCCTTCATTCAATCACAGCATTTATCGCTACACTGTTGTATCAGACTTTGTATTGTTAACGTAGCTATATATGAGAAATATGTGCCTTGATAAAATTAAGACTCTTCCGTACATTTTTGAATCTGATTTCATGACAACTCGATTTAAAGATTATTGAAAACAAAAATTCCACCGTTGTTACTGCTTGTGGGGCATTGGTGACTACAAGAGTTTGCGGACGCTCGTGTGGCCTTTGGCGTTGTCAATCATTCGCTGAAAGCGACTTGTCATCCACCAGTATCTCTACGTCACCCGCACCAAATTCGTCATTTGTCAAAGATCAGTGGTTTTCTGGTTTCCTCTGCACAGAACGCCAGCGAATATGAAAATAATTCTTGAGTATACCGTTAGCAAACAAACAAATAAAATAAATAAATAAATATGTATTAGGCGTTTCTCGCACTTTATTCTAAAGCATTGACCAAGGAACATATCGGAGGTTTGCATCCGACTCGTGTGCAGTTTTCGTCAGGGGTGTCAGGTACTTGACTTCGTTACAGTAGTTTCTTTCCGAGGGTATATGTCCTTACAAGTTGCAATTGTCATTTTACTGAGTTATCGTAACCATTGATTTATGGTTACCACTGAGTTATGATAATCACTGAATTATGGTAACCACTGATTTATGGTAACCACAGTTATGATAAGCGCGACGTTATGAATCAGGATTTTTCGAGTCCTTCTTTATCCAGATAAACCCCGGGACATATTCAAAATTATACAAAGTTTGAAACTGGATAAAATTAGATCAATGTACTTATTTGTTTTCTCCTCAAAATACACGTAACAGTAATCAAATATTTGAAGTCATGGTAACTACGATCTAAATTAAAGACCAATCCTGTGATTTGTAGCTCTTTGCTATTCATGCAGGCAGAACTGTAAACACATTCAGAATTGAACAGAATATGACACTGTGGATAAAAATAGACGCACGCACTCAATTGGTGGTCACGTGATTGATTTAGTGTTGTGTGTTTGTTTGTGACATTCCTCCACCCCTGCCTTTCCGGTCAGGCTATACACGTGTTCTGGTTGAACAGGTTTAGTTCTGGTTTTCTTCTTCTTGTGTTCACTGGATAGACGATAAATTATATGGACATCAGAAACACAGAAATACATTCACTTCAGAATGAAAACTCCAGTCTGTGTTGTGTTTCATTCAGAACTTTCAAAACAACTCATTCTACTCATTTTATTTGTAAATCGATTTGCAACGTTTGTACAAGTCTATAAGTGACCGACCCCTACCCCATAAAGGTCATGCCCCTATGTATATACTTTATACCTGCGTACAAATGGTGGTTTGTAGAGCAGGGTTGTTATTATGCCCAATTACTTAGCGCGTAATTCATTTCAGCACCTCTCTGATGGGAGGGAATTTTCGTGTATATGCGTGACACATTATGTTTTCAGTGGAGTGCACGCGTGACTTTATCTATGCGTTTTGTAAGGTGTGCCATTTTTACATAGTGTGAGTGACACTTTAGCTAACTGGATGGTGTATATGTGTGATACCTTAGTAGATGTGCCAGTTTGAAAGGAGTGTAGAGCTTGTCTGGTGCCTTAATGTACATGTGTATGTGTGAGGTCTTCGATACCGTTAGATGTAGTAATTTGAAAAGGGGGGAGGGGGAGGGGGGAGGGTCCCTAGGAAGATTGTGATAGCGCATACATGTATATACTTTATTTGCTGTATATGTTTGATACCTTAGGTGGCTGACTGGAGGTTGTGTATGTGGGATACCTTAGGTAGGTGACTGGAGGTTGTGTATGTGGGATACCTTAGGTAGGTGATTGGAGGTTGTGTATGAGTGATAAATTAGGTAGCTCACTGGAGGATGTATATGTGTAATTTCTTATGTAGCTCATTGGAGGATGCGTATGTGTGATACCATAGGTAGCAGATTGGATTTGTTTGTTTTGTTTTTGTTTTGATTGGTGTTTTACGCCGTACTCAAGAATATTTCACTTATACCACGGCGGCCAGCATTATGGTGGGTGGAAACCGGGCAGAGAGCCCGGGGGAAACCCACGACCATCCGCAGGTTGCTGACAGACCTTCTCACGTACGGCCGGAGAGGAAGCCAGCATGAGCTGGACTTGAACTCACAGCGACCGCATTGGTGAGAGACTCCTGGGTCATTACGCTGCGCTGGCGCTTTAACCGACTGAGCCACGGAGGCCCCCAGGTAGCAGATTGGAGGATGTGTATGTGTGATACCATAGGTAGCAGATTGGAGGATGTGTATGTGTGACACCTAAGGTTTCAGATTGGAGGAAGTGTATGTGTGATACCTTATGTAGCGGATAGGAGGTTGTGTATGTGTCATACCTTATGTAGTTGATTGGTGGCTGTGTATGTGTGATACCATAGGTGGCTGATTGGTGGCTGTGTATGTGTGATACCATAGGTGGCTGATTGGAGGTTGTGTATGTGTGATACCTTAGGCATCTGATCGGTGGTTTTGTATGTGTGATACCTTAAGTAGCAGATTGGAAGCTGTGTATGGGTTATACCTTAAGTAGATGATTTGAGACTGTGTACGTGTGATAGCTGATTAAAGACCGTGAATGTGTGATGCAGGTTACTGCGTATGTCTGATACCTTAGGCAGCTGATAGCTGATTGGAGGTTGTGTGTGTATGGTACTTTAGTTGGCTGATTAAAGACCGTGTATGTGTGATACCTTTGTTGGCTGATCAGAGGATGTGTATGTGTGATGCTTTAGGCATCTGATTGGATGTTGTGTACGTGTGATACTTTAGGCGGCTGATCGGATACTGTGAATGTGTGATATAGTATAGCTATAGTTGACTGAAGTCTGTGTACGTGTGATACCTTAGGCAGCTGATTGGTAGATGTGTATGTGTGATACCTTTTATAGCTGATTGAAGGTTTTGTATGTGTGATACTTAAGGTAGCTGATTGCAGATTTGAATGTGTGATAGAGTATAGGTATGGCTGACTGAAGGCTGTGTATATGTGATACCTTAGGCAGATAATTGCAGGCTGTGGAGGTAGTATATGCGTGATATCTTATACAGCTAATTGGAAACAGTGTATGTGTGATACCTTAGTTGGCTAATTGGATGATGTGGATATGTGATATCTTAGGCATCTGATTGGCGATTGTGTATGTGTGATACCTTAGGTTGCTGATTGGAGACAGTGTATGTGTGATACCTTAGTTGGCTGATTGAAGACCGTGTATGTGTGATACCTTCGTTGGCTGATCGGAGGTTGTGTACGTGTGATACTTTAGTTAGCTGATTGGAGACTGTGAGTGTGTAATACAGTATAGGTATAGCTGACTGAAGGCTGTGTGTGTGTGTGATACCCGCATATTGTGATACCTTGGGTAGTTGATTGGAGGATGTGTACGTGTGATACTTTAGTTGGCTGATTGAAGGTTGTGTACGTGTGATACCTTAGTTGACTGATTGAAGAAGGTGTATGTGTGATACCTTCGTTGGCTGATCGGAGGATGTGTAAGTGTGATGCTTTAGGCATCTGATTGGATGTTGTGTATGTGTGATACTTTAGGTAGCTGATTGGAGACTGTGAATGTTTGATACAGTATAGGTATGGCTGACTGAAGGCTGTGTATGTGTGATACCTTAGATAGCTGATGGGAAGTTGTGTATGTGTGATGCCTTAGGCAGGCTGTGTATACGTTATTCCTTAGGTATATGATTTTGGACTGTGTATGTGTGATACTTAAGGTAGCTGATTTCGGATTTGAATGTGTGATACAGTATAGGTATGGCTGACTGAAGGCTGTGTATATGTGATACCTTAGGCAGATAATTGCAGGCTGTGGAGGTTGTATATGTGTGATACCTTAGGTATCTGATTGGTGGTTGTGTATGTGAGATACCTTAGGTAGCTGATTGGAGGCTGTGTATGTTTGATACCTTAGTTGGCTGATTGGAGGATGGGTATGTGTGATACCTTAGTTAGCTGATTGGAGGCTGTGGATGTGTGATACCATAGGTAGATGATTTGGGGCTGTGTATATGTGATACCTTAGGCAGCTGACTGGAGACTGTGTGTGTGATACATTTAATAGCTGATTGAAGGTTGTGTATGCATGATACCTAATGTAGCAGATTGGAGGCTGTGTATGTGTTATACCTTAGTTAAAGCTGATTGGAGACTGTGAATGTGTGATACAGTATACGTATAGCTGAGTGAAGGCTGTGTATTTGTGATACGTTAGACAGCTGATTGGAAGTTGTGTATGTGGGATACCTTAGGCAGCTGATTAGAGGTTGTGTATGTGTGATAATTCACCTTAGGCAGCTGATTGGAGTTTATGTGTGTTAGACCTTAGGTATAGGCATTAGGATTATTTATTTATTTATTTGATTGGTGTTTTACGCCGCACTCAAGAATATTTCACTTATACGACGACGGCCAGCATTATGGGGAGTGGAAACATGGTAGAGCCCGGGGGAAACTCACGACCATCCGCAGGTTGCTGACACACCTTACCACGTACGTCCCGATTGAAAGTCAGCATGAGCTGGACTTGAACTCACAGCGACCGCATTGGTGAGAGACTGAGGGTCATAACACTGCGCTAGCGCGCTAACCAACTGAGCCACGGAGGCTCCCGGCATTAGGATTAGAGGCTGAATGTGTGATATAGTATAGGTATAGAAGGCTGTAAGGCAGCTGATTGGAGGTTGTGTGTGTGTGTGATACCTTAGGCAGCTGATTGGAGATTGTGTATGTGTGACACCTTAGATAGCCATTTGGAGGTTATGTATGTGTGATACCTTAGTTAGCTGATTGGAGGATGTGTACGTGTGATACTTTAGTTAGCTGATTGGAGAATGTGTATGTGTGATACCTTAGTTAGCTGATTGGAGAATGTGTACGTGTGATACCTTAGTTAGCTGATTGGAGAATGTGTATGTGTGATACCTTAGTTAGCTGATTGGAGAATGTGTACGTGTGATACCTTAGTTAGCTGATTGGAGAATGTGTATGTGTGATACCTTAGTTAGCTGATTGGAGAATGTGTACGTGTGATACCTTAGTTAGCTGATTGGAGAATGTGTATGTGTGATACCTTAGTTAGCTGATTGGAGAATGTGTACGTGTGATACCTTAGTTAGCTGATTGGAGAATGTGTATGTGTACGCTGGTTATTCAGGATAATGAAGCAGCAGCTGACTGAATTATCGGAATTACCTTATAGGCCTACCTTTACAAAAAATAGGGCCATAAATCAGTGCATCTAGCGCACATAACATATAGCTTGACTCTGGTGTAACGCGATGCAGCTGCTGTACCCTAAGCATTAGGTGCCGTGAACTAGTGCCTAATTAAGTCATTAATGGAGCTAATGATTACCAGATTATTGTTTACAAATGGTTAATTACCGTATATAGTTTATTATATGACACGCGTGCTGTGATTATCGCTCAAAAGTGTACTAGAATAATCAGCTCCATGCCGGCCCAAGCCGGAAGTGTTTTTTTTTTTTTTTTTTTTTCCTGACGTGAAACTGGTAATGTTTAAAGGGGGTGAGTACATGGGCACATACATTCAGCTCAGTTTCATAGCCCATGTTTACAGTATACGATGTGCATCACTCCTGCCAACTTTTGTTCTGCTTGACAAACAACTTCCTCCCTTAAAAAAGCCCTAGCAGCCTGCCTTACAGTCTGTTAGTCCGAAAATAGCATATTCTGTACCGGCATAAACCCTGCGCGCGCATCTCTCATGTAACTCCCAGATGTGTTGTAGTCATGGCAACACGTTTCTGTGGCATGACTATCGTATGCTTAAATCTGTTCTACATTTGTTCGCTATTATCAAACTCTTTTTTTGTATTTCTATAAATGTCCTTCTCAACGCCAAACTACAATTCATTTGTCACGATATTTATGTCAGATATTGGTGTATATGGCATACTTCTGAACAGCGTAAATAGTTTGAGACTTGCCTCTTATGAATAATGTTGAATGAGTTCATATAATGTTACCTTGAAGCTATAAATAATATGTACCAGTAATTGCGTGTTCGGAAAATCGATCTCGCAAGATCTGTTAAAGGGGTTAAAAGCAGACGGGAAATCCTGGAAAAGAAAAATATGACCTCACAAGTTATATGCAGTTTAAACGTACAGTTTTTTCGACTATGACGAAGAAACGCATTATACATAGAACATGTATATTTTGTGTACGTCGGACGTCGTGTCGGGCGTTGTATTGGGTGTCTTCAGCATTACGTTTAAGTGAGGCAGCACCGACGACATGTTACACTGTCGTGATAGACCAAAATACTATCGGAAATTACTTTTTCTTCCAGTCATCACAGTTGAGGCAGATTTTGCAGATACTGAGAATCTGGGACAAGTATGGGAGAAAATGACAGAAGACCTCAAGCCAGAAGATTTTTTCCAAGCAATTTTCATCCACAATGCTGGGACAATGAATGACGTCACGAAGCCAGCGTGGGCGTACGATGACCCAAACTATCTTCGGGTATGACGTCATCAGATATGTAATAGTTATAGCATGATCTAATGGTCATTGTAGATTATGTTCATCGATGGGTGAAGTATTGTCACCATTGTCGATTTCTTAATCACAAAAAAACCAAACTTTTTATACCATTTTGTAAATAAAATAAAATCACTCAAATGCCACTTTTATTAAGTGTAAGCGTAAGTTTAGGCCCCTGTTTGGTGCAGTTATGACTCATATAATATAATAATATATTCAGTGAACAAATTTTCCAACTCTTATCTTATAGGCCTCCTCCTATGGGAATGATGTATGGAAATGTTTCGTGTTTCAGAAATACTTCGATATCAACGTATTTTCCATGATTATGCTGACGTCAAAATTTGTGACAATGTTCAAGGACAAAAGTAAAGTCACCATTGTAGCAGTAACGCATGAGGATTTGAGACTGTTTCCTAGCATGTCTATATATGCCTCCGCGAAAGAAGCTAGGGATGCGTACTTGCGGGATCTACTTTCGGAGGATGTGAGTATACAAGTTTAACATTTTCCAACACAATTGTGTACACAAAGTACACAAGATGTGTTGCACTGGAACGTTAATGTGTACCTTGCCTACATCATCTTTATGTGCACTGTTAATGTGTACCAAATTGTGTATTTGCGCTACACTTCTTGTTTACACCGCGAGCTACACAAACAAATGTTTACAAAACCCGACACATTTGCTTTTTCAGGGCATCTGACGTGTTGGTGGGTTTCCTCCCTTTTAAACTCAAGAGTGAAGATTCATTCTCCCCTTATGTATTTCAGGTCTTAACTCTGCCAGTTAATGTTTTTTTCTGTTATATATTCAAAGTCGGAAATACCGTATTGCAAGAGAACAATATATGTTGACTCCAGCATGGTGAATCTTCATTAACATTAGTGTATTTTTAAAACTCCATTTTATAATTCCGCTTAAGCCAAGCATTTGGGTCTACTGAGTTGCTATTATATATAAGCATTTACATGAACAGTCAGAATAAAACCCCACCTGAGATAAATGGTCGAAATTTGCGAGATAAGTCGTGTTCACGCGATGCTGTTGTCAAGCTGACCCGTGTTTATTCAACTTGTCGAATTCGACAAATCGCATAGTGTGAACGCGGCTGTACAAATGGCCATTTGCCAGCTGCCATGTATCGTCGCTGCTTTGATTTTACACCAAGTTTGTATTACAGTTAAAAACAAACGCTTAACATTTGAAAAAAGTCATTGAGATGTTCATTTCAAACTTGACATTATACACTTGACATTATACACTTGACATCAAAATTACCGACCGGCCCGGATAGCACAGTTGGTAGAGCGTCCGCTTCGGGACCGGTAGATCCAGGATCAATCCTTGATCGAGTCACACCTAAGACTTTAAAAGAGGAAGTTGTAACTTCCTCGCTTGGCGTTCAGCATGAAGGGGATAGTGCAACGACTGGTTGACCCGTATCAGTATAATGGCTCGGGCGGGGCGGCTTGCTTGCCTTCGGTAAGTCGTCTCAGTGAGGCAGCACTAAATAAAAGAGCGGTGGAAATCCGTCCTGCAACAAGGAGGCACATTACACGTACATGCATCCTAATGATTCCTTCGTCGTCATATGACTGAAAAATTGTTGAGAACGACGTTAAACCCCAAGCACTCACTCACTCACTCAAAATTACCTTTTCATTTTACGCATATTTTCCATCAATATATTCGGAAGTTGACGTGAATGGTAAACTTTGCAAGAAGCCCTAGGACCCCACCGTTTCCCGGTCACCACTCCTCCCCAATTTGTACATAATCCTGCTCGAGGTCTTCGTGACAGCCTTCACCGTCGACGTCACGACATCAGGCTACTTATTTCCAGACTGTGTTTAATTTTCCAAGGCTATGATATTTTTGTACTTTTATATGTAACGACAGATCTCCAAAGGCTTATTAAGAAATAATGTTTCAAGTATCCTTTAAGCCATAATAATTCATTCTATATACCCTTGTCTTTTTGCAGCCTAAACTTCTGGGATTTTCTTATAACCCTGGCTTGGTGAAAACGGACATGAGTGACTATGTTTTGGAGAATACCTACTTTACTCCACTGCGAAACGAACTGAAGAAAATGAGAGCAGAGAAAAAGGAAACCTTACTGAAATACACGGCACTCAAACTGATGAAAGTGCTTACGTCTGGGGTTTACCAAAACGGCGGTAGAGTCAATGCTGAAGACGTGGCACTGTGAGACGGGGGGACACTGCGAGGAGGTTGTAGATCTAGGACCAAAGTACTAATGCAAATCTGCTTGAAGTAAACAGAATATGACGTCTTGCCATGTTTCGGTAGACTCTGATGTCCACTAAATTTTATCTTAAACATAATCTGGTCTGTATGTTTGACGAAAAGGAATCTGTTGTAAAACCTTGAATGTGTCGGAGGCACTATTAGATGATGACTAGGATCTGTCGTGTAAGAAAGCCTGTGTTGGAGGTACTATTTGAGAACTAGAATCAGTTGAGTAAGCCTGTCCTGCAGGCATTGTATTTCATTAAACCTGCGGATCGTCGTGGGTTTCCCCCGGGCTCTGCCCGGTTTCCTCCCACCTTAATGCTGACCGCCGTCATACAAGTGAAATTTTCTTGAGTACGACGTAAAACACTCATCAAATGATTAAATAAATAATTTCATTAGGGAAAGAATCTGCCAGTTAACAACCCTGTGTTGGAGACGCTATTTGATAAGAACTAGAATATGTGACATAAGCCTACGTTGGAGGCACTGTTTGATGAGAACTACAATCTGTGACATAAGCCTACGTTGGAGGCACTGTTTGATGAGAACTACAATCTGTGACAAGCTACGTTGGAGGCACTGTTTGATGAGAACTAGAATCTGTGACTTAAGCCTATGTTAGAGGCACTGTTTGATCAGAACTAGAACCCTATATAATCCTATGTTAGAGTTATTATTTCGTAAAGAACAAAATTTGTTGTATAAGTCTATGTTACAGGAATTATTTCACAAGGACTAGAATATTTTATGTAAGCAAGCCTCTCTTGCAGGCACTATTTGATGTGGACTAGAATCCTTTATGAAAACAAACCTGCATGTTTTGAAGGCACTATTTGATGAGGACTAGCAAGACTGTCTTGCAAGCACTAATTGATGAGGACGAGAATCTTAAGCAAGCCGGTTTCAGGCATTATTTCATGAGAACCAGAATCTTTTATGTAAGTTAGCCTATGTTTGAGCCACTGTCTCGTGAGGACTGGCATCTGTTATAAACTTCTGTACACTAAAGGGGAACTTGTTTTACATATTTGTCTTCCTAAGTATAGAATATTCATGCAGCAGTGAGCTTATAGATCTATCAGTGAGAATATTTAGCCGTTGTCTTAAGCGTTAAGCTCGTGTCCTTTTGGGTACGAATCCTGTAACATTCCAGTGAAAGTGTCATGCTATGAAAAAAATCGTCTTTCCCATGCATGCGTTATTTCGCGATATGTAGACCTACTTCTGTAGAGGCCCGACTTCTGTGGATGACCAACTCGATCTGACTAGAAATTGTGCGAAATGCTACTGAAATGAGTTTGTGAGAAACCATTAACCATTCATCAATCCAAACAAGTGCCTATATGAAAATTTTCTCACAAGGATTTCTGATCCTAACCTATTCTCAGTTTACTATTACATAGTAGAGAAACGCCGAGCAAATGACGATTACTTTTCAAGAATCGTCATTTGCAAGGCGTTTCTGTTACGTAAACGAGTCCAGTGTTATGCAGCTGTCGATCATTTTTCAAGAATCAACAGTTATTGTTCTTTTGTCCTCTGGAACTATTTACCGGTCAAAAATGCATTCACTTTGTAACCCTGGCAATACCAGGGCTCACCTCCATGTTACAAGGGAAAACTTAGTTCGTGTCGCTTTACATAAAGAACATCTGCAAATATACCGACTTCCATTCGCTTGAAGTGCTGGGATAATGCATGGCTATGCGAAGAAGGTAACGCTGTATATAAGCCGAGCGAGTTTAGACACTTTATTCGAAACATGGCGAGCTCTTAGAATGCGATATTTTTCGAACACAACACCGATTTTCACGTCACCAGAGTGACATGGAGGACTCGACGATCGTAAATAACGTTTTATGTCAAAGGATTGACGTCACAACAAATGTTTAAAGTTGTGTAAAGGGAGAAGGTTGTATCGTCTTCCCGGATAGCACAGTGGGATAATGGAATGTTTTAAAGCCTTGTTTTCGTGAGTTCGAGCCCCATTCTTCTGTATTCTTAGGTTATACAAATCGTCGCCCTTCATCACTCAACCTACTAACTCACAAGTGTCGATTCTTGAAAAATAATCGACCGCGCTATACAACAGCGTGACGCTACAGCGAGCGTTTAAACGCACGATATCTAGGCCCTTTCCTTGTTGTATGCTTGTACATGAATGTCTTTTCGAATCAATTAAGGACCAAAATGTATGGAAAACTTAACTGAATGACTGATCATTATATGCATTTTATAATTATTTATCGAGAAATTAGTTCAATGCAAATCATAGGCTGGATACTGTCAAAATGCTGAGAGGATGTATTCTTAACATTCAACTGTAGATGTGCATTTCAATGACCAAACCCTTAAAATAAAATCTTAATTTAAATGATGCTTATGAAATGCATGCATGCTAATACATATTCACTGAATATTGTTATGGTATATCCGAATGAACATTAAACCATTCCTTGAATGAAACCTTTTGTCGTACAAAATGTGTTTATATATTTAATTATTTGATTGCTGTTTGACGTCATTTTCAAGGGTTTTTTTTTTACTTTTACAATAGCGACCAGGTTTATATGGGCGGGGAAACCATGGTGCCCCGAGAAAAGCCATTGGCCTTTGGCAAGTTACTGACAAACTTTCTATATTGGTGGAAAAAGACTTAAAAAATGGTACTTGTTGCAGCCTCGCTTGGCGCTCAGCACGGAGAGGTTAGAGCCAGGTGTCAGTATAATGTGACTGGGTGAGGTGTCATGTCTGGTGTCTTCGGCATAATACTTCAGTTTCGGCAGCACTTTGGCGGCATGGACCCGCACTGCCACAAGGAGACACAGTATATATGTACACACACCTAATGACTTGTCGTCGTCATATGACTGAAAAATTGATAAGTACGACGTTAAACCCCAATCATTCATTCATTTCATTTTGGTGGAAGACAAGTGGTCTTGAACTACATGTACGCAAATAGCCTGCAAACGAGCGTCAAAGAGTGTTTTTTTGTCACCAGGGCCCCCAAGCGGCAAGATGTGTTTATGTGGTCGGTCCTATCTGGGGATGCTTCAAGGTTACCAGTGTTACCATGTATGCTTATACATTGGCCGATCAGAAGCTAGTTCTCATTTCAATCCCACTTAAGTGTTGTAGTGCCGATGAACTGATTTTTCTTCCTTTAAAATAGGCCTACACTTACGCCATTGTACAATATACTTAAACCGCAAATACGACATGGGGGCCTTCATGGCTCAGTTGATTAGCGCGCTAGTGCAGCGTAATGACCAAGGAGCCTCTCACATATGCTGTCGCTGTGAGTTCAAGTCCAGCTCGTGCTGGCTTCCTCTCCGGCCTTACGTGGGAATAAATAAATAAATAAATATATAAATCAAATAGGACAGGGAATGTTTCATCCATATATATGCCAAGACACGTTACTTTTGACAACCTTGTTTTTTATGAATCCAGTGATTATCTATCTGGACAGCTATTTTATAGCGTCAACATATTTCGGGCGTACATGTATAGAAGTAATAAAACATGAGAAGCTTATATTATATCCTGCCTAGTTCACATACAGGGCTCATTTCAGTCTCCACCAGCTTACGGTGGCTTTTTATTGCTATCATTTTATGTCAATTATAGTGTCTTGTATAACCTCAGCAAGGGAGGGATAGCAAATACATCTACAAGCACTACGAATGTATGAAAGATATATACACGTACCTGGACAGCATTCACATGTGTTTTATGTTCAGAATGGCTAAGCAGTCTGGCACAGGTAAGGATAGCATATGATTGTATGTTTGCATGTATGCTTGGACTTTTACGTTGTACTTGACGATTTTTCAGTCATAAAACGACAAGAAGTCATCACATGTGTGTACATATACTATGTCTTCTTATGGCAGGGCGAGTTCATGCCGCCAATGTGCTGCTGGCACCACACCCAGCCACATTATACTGACACCGGGCCAACCGTACTTTTTGGCTCGAACCTCTCTGTGTTGCGCGTGAAGCCTTTGGTATGACTCGACCTGGGTTTGATCCGAGGTCTATCGACTTCGATGCAGACGCTTTAACTATTACAGGCCGCCGAAGCGGTCGATTCTACTGCGATTGTTATGCTAGCATGCAGGTGATTAAAGGCAACTCATCACACGATAACTAGTATCGTATTCAAGACGGTTGATCTTGGGCACACAACTGTTTCTTTTATTAGGCCTTCCTTAAAACCATGCAGACACTGTAAATTGATCCTTAGTATAGCCTTGTAAAGCCATAGTATAGTACATCGCCACTGGGCTGTCGACCAAGATCCATGGGCCAACTTGCAAGAAATCTTGAAAATAGATTTTCTGCATTTTTAAAAATCAGATTACGTGTACCTTATGGCATTATTCCATAAGGCAATTATCGAAGAATAATGAGTGAGTGAGTGCTTGGGGTTTAACGTAAAAATAATGATACTCACGCAGATCCATCCCAGAAGCTGTGCTGAACAGACATGCTGATGCCGTAAAATACCGGAAAGTTGCGGCATGGCTATATGGCTCAATAACAGCAATATACCCTAATTTCTGAAGGGTCCACAAATCCTCAAAGTTTCCTTCTTCCTATAAATTCCTATCGTGAATTACATCACTGCGCCAACTTAAGCACTTGATTCCGTTCACGCAAAGCTACGACAACAATTGAAGCTTCGCTGCCCGGCTGATGAATTATCCTGGACACGGCGTAACGACCAGGAAATCCAAAATGACCAGTAAGTAGGGCCTTCCCTGTGCTGGATTTACAGGGTGACGAAAATTAATCCCCACCCTCCTCTCACTGACGGTAACCTCAAGTCGTTGAGTAAACATTTAAAAAATTGGGTGAAAGTGAAAAAGATTCACGTACCTTGTTAATATAACCATTTAAGGCCTAAGGAAGGGTACCATTACCTTCTCCAAGGGAGGGGTCAATGAACTAATGCCTTGTGCCTTGCCCATACATTGTCCATTACACGGTTTCAACATTTAAAAAACGTGTTAAAACCAAACAAAATTCAGCTTTTAATCTTTATTAAAGACATAATAAAGAACAAAGTATCAAAAGACCTGTACATGTACACGTATAAACGAAATACGACGTTTTGTCCGAAAAGGGGCATAACTCCCGTCGCACCGCTCAGATTTAGGACAGGAGTTATCCCTTACTTGCTGCCCTCGAGAAGACTGAGAACTTACTTCCCACTGAGCAAATATTAACCTTCGACATGACGTCACAGTCGCAGTACTCCAGCACTAAATGTGCAGCATCCATACAGAAGGTTGTACAACATTTTTGGCACCAATACGGGAGGTACTCCAGATTTTCTCTCGACAGTAAATTTGTACATGGCACCTTTTTTCTAGAAAGTGAAATCTTTGTGTGTCAAAGCACATTAATCATTACCAATGAACTGTCACCTGCTGCTCCAAAATACATGAGATATTGCACATTCCATCCACTGGGTGGGTTACAACTCTAGCCAAGCCCGGACTTGTCATCCACCAACAGGAATGTCAGGAATCTAACACATGACCTGATCACATGACCTGAGGTTCTCTCATCTGATCTTCATCCACCATGATGGAGACAATATGGTGGCCTGGAATCATTGCCAAACCTAAGATCCTAGGCTCTTCCTTTTCTCCACTATCTGCAGTAACAAACAAAGAAACTTGGAACCAAAGCTTATCTCCCCTTACTATGAGGATTTCAGTCTCAGCATTTGGCGTATGATGAAACGCAGGAATGGAATAAGTAATAACACTAATATGAATACAGTAGCGGCTGATTAACACCAGAAATGCTTCTGATATTATTAACCTTCAAATCAAATTTCATTAGATTCAGATCAGGAGTTTTGGGATATAGCACGGACAAGATTATCACTACATCAAACAGACAAATGGATGAACTTGAAGACAAGACCCAAAAGTTCATCGGCTCTTTCATGCCTTTGCTATTAAGAATTAAACTGCTGAAGAAGGTATGAAATACAATTAGACCATGAATAAACATGTACCCTATTCTGACAGTACATTTCATGAAGTTGCCAGACAAATTTTTGTAATGGGACATAAAATGCTCCATTAGTTCTGGAGATATGCAGACAAGGTCATACACTTTATAGTGGGCGACAGATGACAAACAGCCAAAACACAGGATATCTCAATCTATCCAACTAAATAGTTATATATATATATATATAGAACAATATAACAGAACAGTTTGAGTCATTTTTCTGTTTAAAGAAAATTAATATAAAAAAGCAATTCATACAAATCATCTAATGTTAAAAGGACATCTCAGCCAGTCACACAAATTGCACGATTCATTAGAGCTCAACAAAAAACATTTGTGTATAATATATCTGATCTAAATATTAAACTACTTTGGATTTAAACTGGTGCATTTGAATGATGACATGTAGTAACAGTTTGATTTGATTACTAATATATTCGCTGGTGTTCTATGTTTTACTCTCTTGGGAGAGGAAAGTGGACGAACTTTCACGAAATCTTCTTGGACAAGGGACATAACTCTTACAGACGAGGCAGAGGGTATGTAGTTGTCTATTAAAGCAGTCACACTTTAAAGGAGAAGAAAATTTAAATATCAATCAAATACCATTAAAAAGAGTATGCATTTCCTCGCAGGTGCATGCCATAAAAAAATTCTAATATGTACCTCAAGCTGATAAATTATAAATAAAGTCAGCGCCCAAATCCGCTGTGGGCGACTCCATTTTGCCTAAGAACTAGTCCTGAAGTCTTTTGTGTTAGGTAAAGAATTGCCCCCTGAAACCGCCGAAGTGCAGTTCGCACATTTGCGGTTGAACCCTTCTTCCTAGAAAGTAGCAAACAGTGCAGTTCGTTTTCCGATTGACGATCAGGAAACCGGAATGACAGACGTAGTTTCTGAGTTTACATGAATGAGCGGGCAGTTTTAACAACAACACACCCCCAGCATAAATTACAGGGTGTTAAAGATGGGGGACGCGACGGACTCAGGGAGTCAGCTTATGCCAGCTTTGTTCTATTCAGGTTTTATGTGTATGGTGAGGAAAAATCGCAAAATTATGCAACAGGCACCCACAAATAGAAAGTCTATAGTGTCATCTTTTTATGTTTTCTTCTCCTTTAAGACAACTCATTCACCAATGCCAAATGACTGCCTCAAATGGAATTAGACTTACCTAGGGGTTTAAGGTATTCTTCACACGATCCTAGTATGACATTTTTATCTTTATCCGTACACACAAACACACCTACAGAAAGAGAAACAGAAAAATAAAATAAAATAAAATGAGGATATTTTTATAAGCAGATTTGGGAAAAACAGATCATGATGAGACGTGTTCCCGCCATTTTTTGCATAAAGCTACTAAAACTTGCCCCAGTGATATTTGTTCAACAATACATATATGGTCCATTGAAATAGAATAAAATAAAATGAACCATAAAATTTAAATTTTTACATTCTAAATCAAATTTATAAACACTTTCAAAAATATGTGAAAATATTTTCAAGCATAGTCCTCAGCCGTGTGTCTCATGATCATAGATACTATTTTATTTGTATCTTTCTTTGATCTTAATAATGAGTAGCCTTTGAAAAGAAATCTTATGTTCCATACTAGCTGAAGGATTTCACTACATCGGTCACATCTGGATTCGAACTTAGATCTCAGCAGCCAAAGTCCAGGGCTCTATCAACTGAGCTAAAGGGAAATTCCCACTAGCTACCTCTGGCAATCATATAAGCACTGAAAGTGCTGCACTTGTTACAGTTCTGCCCACTTAAACCCTTCCCCTTTCCCAGGAAAAAGCACATAGTCTTGAATGCTGAACATTCACCAACATAACCAGGAATGTTCAAAAGAGCACAATTATGTGACGTGTCTTAAATAGCTAGTCCACCATAACCATTTCAAGCTATGAAATTCTGTACCAGAGATGTATACCTATCAAAGTCCTCCCATCTGTCATTTCAATCTTCATACTTTTATTCAGCCATTTCTCTAGAGCTTTCCTTCCCGATGGCTTCACTTCATCTGGCTTGGCATCCTGACAAACAAAAAAAGATTTCTGAACACAGAGAGCATTTTGTTCCTTTACTTGATCATTGTTTAATGCTATACTCAAGGGCTTTTTCACAAATATGATAACCATGATAGTGGTCACTTTCATGGCTGGTTGAAATATAGTGCGAGGCATGAACTGAACCATCCACACTGGCAATTTAACAATGAACTTTCCCACACAGTAATGTATGGATTTGCACACCATGGCCTGTGTGGAGTTTGCTGTAACTGCTCACTGGGTAACTACCTGTTATGTTTCCGCATTATTATTAAATGTTTGTATTATGTTGTTTACAATAATATGTTTTGTGAATGAATGCTCCACTGTTTTGTAATTCGTTTGTATGGGTTATCTCCCCTGTAAATGAACCACTAGATGTCATTACCTGTGTTACTATACCACGAGATTTGCCCTATATAAGGCCGTGTCAAGCTGTACATCAGCAGTTCTTGCAGAGCTCGCTCGGGGAACTCGTCTCTCTTCCTGAATAAGGATACTGAGGCAAAGTCCTGAATAAGGCCTGGCGGGTATCAAACGAAGCTTACAGCCTGCAGAAGGCTATCGGAGCTTTTCACGCCAGCTTCTGTCCTGGTTACGAGGGCCGGACCGAGTGCTCACGCCGGTGCGTGTGCATTACTTCTCTGTATATATATCTTCAATAAACTGCCGCAAACTTATTCAGTGTGTTCTGGTTCGTCTATCAATCTCGGGAGCCCCTGCTTGAAACAAGTCTGTCCCTGGGATTAAGCTTTATGGACAATCCTTATAATATTGTGTTACCTGGCTCCGTAACATACCTACATGTATTTGTATCAGTTCGCCGTTTGCTAAGTGCCTTCATTTTTATTTTACAGATAGTAAACTACTGACCGTTTCAAGTGGTCTATCGGAGTTTCTTCTACAATTGCACGCAGTGAGACTAGTCACATCTGGATTAGACCTGCCTTTAAAACACATATTTGACAAGCTGCCACTGCAAATGCATGCAGTTTTTAACTGGATGGCACTCTGATACTGGTTTGGGGCCATCCTTGCGAAACCTAACGTCATCTCGGACAACATGGTCAATGGCATCAATAACAAATAAACAATGAGGAACTTTTGACATGCATAAGCAAAGGCGCTCAAAACAAGCCCATATATGTAGGAAGTAAGGGTATGAAACAAATTTCGGCCAGCAGTATCCAATGTTTCCAAAATTCAAGAAATAAAGCCTTTAACTGCCAACTTTTCCACTCATTTCCCTACCTGGAGACATCTGTTTGAATCCACAGTTACTATTCAGTGGCACTTATACAACATATGCCAGGTGAGCCCATAAGATATCAGTGGTGTCCACGTGCCACCTTGCTCAGACTATAAATTTGTTTCTATTGGATTTGACTGCTTTTGTGAGTGAAGACTGTATAATTCATAAATGATCACCCTCACATTTCGTTCAAACAGTACCATTCATCACAGTGAAAGGTCAAATTCTGAACAGAAACACAAATTGCCCATGCTCTAAATATTCCATTTCATTTCAATATTTTTGGTCTTCGACATGTTAAGATTTTTATTAGGCCTATGTAGGCAAATCTTGCAAGTTACCAAATCCCACATTGTGAAATCACAGGTGCTTGCCATTGCAATCTGACATTTTCTGAATTCAATGTACCGTTGCCACTGTGCGGCAAGCGCTGGGTTATTATGCTCGCATGATCTCACACTGGCGCTTGCATTTGCACTGTACTGTTAGGGGCGTACAACAACAACGCATATGTAGGCCTAATGTGCGATATGCTAAGACAACAAGGCAAAAATAGGGTCAGTTCTCGCATGGTATAACTATAATATATAGCCATGCTGACAAAAGGTAGAGATTAAATGTTCAAGGGATTACGAAACACGCATAAACATGTACCACATTGTAGAAAAACACGCACTTACAATGCCACCTTCTCCAGCCATATTTCCGTTCTGCGGCTGTCTGCTAAGTGCGAATAAATTCAGAAAAACATCCGAAATACACTGTTAACACAGGATTAGCAAAGGAACACAAAAAGTGATGCCATTCTTTGCTTTACTAATATATCTGAATGATTTTTATAAGGCTACATAACAAGAAATAAATACTTAGGTAGCTTTGTTTCAATATTTATTTAAAGTCCGTTTCCGAATTAATTTTTAAGATTTGACATTTTAGTGAATATGCGCGTACAGGCCAGCCATTTTGGTTGACATTGGCAACGGGGATGCGAATGGAAGAAATAAGTCTGCAAATTTAGTTGGGGGCTCGCGTTGTTTCTCGCCATGGGTCGATCAAGTACTTCTCCCCAAACGAAGTTGCAACTCACAACACAATTGATGATCTGTGGGTTTCATTTTTAGGGAAGGTTTACAACCTTACGCCTCTATGTGAACGATACAAAGGTTGGTATAGAGCAACTGTTTGTTGTTGTTGTCATGCAGTTGTGATTTTTTTTTCAGTGACAGTTAATGTAATGGCTACAACTCAAGGCTAACAACAATGCTATTCTTTTTATGGTTGGTTAAGAAAAGATATTGTATCATGTTATGACAGTTTGCTTTTTCTCCAGATGTCTGTTTTCTGTATGGTTTCCTAGATCTCCGTGTTTGTTGTTTTCCTGTACTCAACAGTGTGACAGTTTGTTTCTTTAACGCGATATTGGGTGTTTACATGTTGCAGCATTTTCTGCACACTGTTTTCTAACTTCAGTACTCGAAAGTCTGCAGCTGGATCTGTCAGAAGTTTTAACACGATTATAAGTTAGTAACATAACTGCTAATTAACTATTATGTTCTTCATAATAGAAGAAAAATAAGCAAAACCCCAGCCATACCTTAATGTATGCATGTGTTTTGTATGGGAGATGTTGGTTGTGTCATTGTAAATTAACATTACCGCTGATCCTACATGTTTTCTGTTGATGGATCAGATCGATAGGTCATATACATGTATATAATGTATATGATGTAAAATTTTACATACTTGATCATTTATTTTGTCAGCTCTGCTTTTTCTGAAATTGCTGTGACGTTAGGTTTAGCAAGATTTTATTTGCCCAAGGAAGACAGTACAGAGCACATTCCATTCAAAAACCTGATGAAAATTCTTAGAAGGATTTAATTCATGTGATCCAAATCAGTTAGTCAACTTTAATGGGCAGTTGTTGTTTTACATATATGTTCAGATCAGTTTTTTTACCTTTTTTTAACGCAGTTAATCTTATTTGTGATTTCAGGAGATGTGCTCTTAAAACCAATCATACTAGCTGCAGGGACAGACATATCACATTGGTTCAACCCAAAAACGAAAGATGTGAGTTTCATTTTCTTGACCACTGATTTCATTTCTATTATATTTTTGAATTCATGGAAACTGTGGAAAGTTTTGTGACAGTTTGTATTAATATGCGAGTATATGCCAATAAATATAAATGAAGTGTTAATAGAGCAGGCAGTATTGATTCTTTTTAACTTGGGCTAGTGCGTTTTGCATGTAAAATTTTTTTGACATAAAATTGTATTGATCATGGAGGTTAAATTACTCCTCTGCTTTTCAGTATTATTACCAATAGTTGATTTTTTATATAATATTTGATTTTTGGTGGCAGATACGAACCTATGTTGACCCTGAAACTGGCTGTACCATTCCCTATTGTCCAAACGGGAGGTTTGTCCATATTCCTCCTCCCTTCCCCTCCACGGAGTGGGCACCAGATTTCGGCCGTCCATGGTGGCGAGATGACTCCTACCTTGTTGGCACACTCTCCAAGAAAACACGCAGTATTAAAATCATAAACACGTTAACCTCCCAGGAACAGGTCATAGAGGTATGCCATGACACATTTTTCTATTTTTAACTGAAATTGGCCTATGCTCTTCAAAATAATCAGGCCGTAAGTGGGAAGGTCTTCCAGCAACGTGCGAATGGTCGTGGGTCTTGCTGGTCGCCGTCGTCCAACTGAAAATATCTTGAAACATCAATCAAATAAATCAAAATAATCCTGTGTCTAAGGGGAGATAATTACATGATACATGTATACCCTATGACAAATTTGGTGGTTATCAACAGAAAATGAGTGATTTAACAGTTTCATCAAAAATTTTGATGAAAGTTACTCTCATTGCTTGAATGGGTGTGTAATATCCCTTGAAAATGTCATCTTCAAAATGATGTTGCGAATATATTCCTGTGTGTACATGTATTTATTATCATATATATGTATGAAGAATTTTCCAAAATCAAAAAAGTGATGAAGTGAAAAAATGAAGTGATGATTGCAGTATGCTGAATGTGAGTTACAATTGTTTTGCTGTCAGGTATGCTCAGAGGAAAACATGGAAGAGATTTTAGACAGGTATCTCAAATACAATGCTCATGCTGGGAGCTACACATGGAAGTATGACAGAGTGAATCTTAGCATGAATAAGACGTTAGAAGACAATGGAATTCCAGACGAGGATGAAGATTTTTACACGCTCCGTATGAACGATGACACCTTTCTTCAAACAATACATCTGTACTTCAATGATGATTTAACAGAAGCCTGATTATAACAAGGGCTATTAAAACACCAAAAGGCGTTATGTGTACATAGGGACAAAACTGTAAAGGATGATGGTTGCTAAGGATATATTCATTTTGCCATCTTGTCGTTTTGCATATTGCAGGCTGTAAAATTTGTGCTACACCATTAAAATCAACATGAGGATAAATGGAAAGAATTGCTTACATTAGACTTATTGTGCGATGGAACACTTTCCATATCTTAATTACGTAAACTGATGTGTCTCTTCCTCAAACTTTTATGCATTCCAAAACATGTATAGTGTACATTACATTTTATAAGTTTTAAAAGGATTTTTTTTTATCACGACTAAATGGCTCTGCAAGATAAAGCTATCAAAGTGAAGAGTTCTTGACCTTCTTTCATGTGTTTTGTTGTAAAACATTTTATAAACAATGTCTTTCACAATTAAAAGATATCTGGGGAAAATGTCTGATTTGTGGATGAAGTCTGCTCATACATTACAATTGATTGATTTAATATACTGTACAGTCAAAAGGGTTATTACTTTTGGCAATTTCTTGCAGGTATTGGATACAGTTAAAAAGCACCACTGCTGATGTGTGGGAACAGCAAAGTTTGTTCGCTCTTTGTACGGTTGCTTTGCTTTTACCATTTCATTTTACCGTGTATTATATGTTTATGTTTTTAATGCCTTATGAGTAACGAAACGTGTGATAAGTACTCTATGAATGTTCTGTGTCTAAATACATAAACTGACTTATATCAGTTACTCTATATAACCATGGATTTAAGTCTTATTAGTTTTATATGTACATCTGGATCACAGGTACAGATTTATGTATTTGTTTCAAACAGTGCAGGATTTTAAACTAGAGCTGGGCAAGATTTGTTATAGCCTCAAGTAAAGGAGCTCTATAAGTTGAGTGCAAGACGACACACGGTTGTTGCAGCTATTGCGAATTTCCATATTCAAGAATATTTCTCTTTATGTTGGCAGCCAGGTTTAGGATGGAGGAGAAACCACTGACATTAGGTGCCAGGTACCAGGGGTCAATTCCACAGAACCATTTCTGACTTGTCAAAATTTGAAATACAATCTTAAAGCTTATTTTTGAGCTTTACAAATTGAAATTTTGTCCACCCTCATTATTGTTATCGTAAGACAAACATAAAGATTTCAACTTTAAGTACCAAAAAGTAAGCATCATAAAGAGTTTTTAAATTTTGACTCAAGTCAGAAAAGGATTTGTGGTATAGGCTCCCTGGGTAAGCCTTGTGAGAAAACCATGCACTAATGAACCAGCCGCAACTAAATTTGAGTGTACAAAACCATTTAGCCTGTTGTTACCTCAGTCAGAGATATAAACAGTTATATGCACGTAGCTGATCAGTACACTGAATTAGTAGTCACTGTTGCAAAAACTCAAGATTATTTCACCATGTATTCTCCCTTCCATGTCATTTTGTACATGTGGAGAGGGATGAAGCAAATTGGCCAGATCTCTTGCTACATGTGCAAACTTATGTATGACGCTCTCTGTTTCAAGGACTTAATCAGAGGGGCCACATTTCAAGCAGTTATTGCATGGAAACCAGTGAGCATTTAGAATCAACAAAATCATTAAATATTTAAAGACTGTGTACAGATTTAGCTGGTTTTCAAAACAGATGTGAGTCAGATTCAGGATTACAAAAAAGGAATCCTGGTCACAAAATGTGTTCAAAACCTGACATTATTGCAGCAGTTATTGCAGGAAGACCAAAATGTGAAAGATGGACAGAGGGATGCACAGACAGAAAGATGGACTGACCCAAATTAATATCTCACACTAATAAACCAACTAAAACTCAGTGGAGGTGGCCACACAATTTTTTTACACAGCAAACCAACGGCTCATAATCTAATCTTGCATTTCTCATGAGGACACCAACTAAAGCCAAGACAAAATCCATTTTGTTACCATTATGCTGGCTTAGTTCAAACACATTCAAACAGTGGTTATTTTTCAGAATAAACAACAACTTAACCATGATGTACAACATCAACAAATATTATTCTCGTAAAATAATTAGAGAATTTTTTCCAAATCTAACAGTGTCTTCAATCATATGTATTTATGCAGATTGAGTGTGCTTAAATGCACATCAATTTAAATGTTCAACATTGTTATGATTGTAAAAAGTAAAGTCAGAAAATAAGTTATGTATTTAGTACCGTACCACAGTTTACAGTAATAAAAATGCATTTGGTATACATTGTGTGGAAAAAGGTCAGTATACCTGTAGAAGTTAAAGGTAAATTAAACAATGACCAGTCAGTACAAAATTTCTTCATATCCAGCCACCTTGTTGGAGTTTACCAGGGATGTATATATCACTGAGAAATCTTGGTGATACACCTGTTAAACACTGAATTTCAGCCTTTACTCCAGACTGCAGAATTACTTGTATTTCGTGGTACCAAATTTGATTGGAGATGACATACGGTCTGACCAGCAGTTCTCTGGCTTTGTTTTTGTCAGCCACTGTGACTGGAATAAGCATATTTTTTGGGGATTTTGAACCTGGTAATGTCAGAAGGAAACACACCAAGCCAGCGTACTGCAGGTACAGTTAAATGGTGTGACTCATACGCTAAAGCAAGTGAGCCATATCTGTAGACAGCCATAATTTCCATCCCATGAGGATCAGCATCGACTAAAGCAAATATTGGGATAGCAAATTCCTCCCACAATTTCCTTAGTAACAGTCGAGGTGTTTATATCTGGGAAGCCCTTTCCTGTAATCAAAATACATGGATGCAATCTGTGGCAGAAATCATCATCAATAAGCTTTTGAAACGTGGCGTCCTTTTCCACAATGAGAATAAACTTGGCTTGAGAGTCCAAAATTTCTGATACCATTGACGTGAGATGGTATTAAAAGGCCCGCTGTCGCCGCGCAGTCAAAGTAATTCCCGTCAGTAATCTTGGAATCTCAAATCTCCCGCCACACAGCCTTTTGATGTCGCGAGGACGTGCAGTTCCCATCTGGGAATAGCCAGCATACAAGAAATGTTGGCGACAATGTTATCCACAACTGACTGACTGTTAAACAACACAGTGTCTTGGTAATAAATATCCCGCTTAGTACAGAAACTGTTCATCTGGATAAGTCGATACATGATTGACAAGACTTTCTTTCAAAATCAAGCTGAATTTCCTCGTAGAACTTGGCGAGTCGAACCGAACGTGAGTCTTGCGAGCGTCTTGCATCATATGCATTCCACTGGAGTCTTCAAACTGAATATTTTCCCACGATCGAGTATTGTTGTGAGACAACACAGGCGACTTTCCATTACCCACGCTTTCCAAAATGTGTCGGACACATAACTCAATTTTTCCAGTGCATTCTTTTTTTTCACGATGTCTAGATCGTGGGGCCAGTACATGCGACAGAAACCGACCTTGCTGCAATTTCGGTTTGGAACATGTTGCGAACAGTCGATATTTTCATGTCATGGAGTAATACCCGACGGTGATCGTCTACTGCAGTCCAAAATGGATCATTTTCTCTCAACCGTGTATTGTTCGCTCGCAGCATTTTGGCGTTGTTGATTTCGTCTGCTTCATGCGATAGCGCCCCCACTTACAAGGGCGCAAACTCTTGAGGTTTTTTGCTAGATCGTTGTTCTCCATGCGCTACCCAACGCCATTTTACCAGCATCCACTATACAGTGTTGATCCACTAACAAAACAAAGAAAAAGAAAGTTGTGAAAATACACGTACACACGTCGTGTAGGTTGTGCGTATGAATCATATTCCTGCTTCAGTCATTCAGTCATTATACCAGAAGATATGAAATATCTGTATGGTATTTATTCAGCGAACCTAAAAAATGTTCATAACATTTTTCATATACATAGGCCTACCCTAGTATAATGTAAATAGTGGACAATCTGTAGGAAGTATTATACCAGCATCAGTTTACCATTACTCAATAATTCTAAATTATTTTCTGTCTATAAATTTATTTATTTATTTATTTATTTATTTATTTATTTATTTATCTGATTGGTGTTTTACGCCGTACCGGTACTCAAGAATATTTCATTTATAATACGACGGCGGCCAGCATTATGGTGGGAGGAAACCGGGCAGAGCCCGGGGGAAACCCACGACCATCCACAGGTTGTTAATAAATTTAAGTGAGTTGCAGACCAATCAGTGTAAAATATACTTTTGATCAGGTCTGAGCATGAGAGGATTTGAGAGGATTCAGTTTGACCAAAGGTAGAGAGGAACGTATACAAAATGTAAAGATCGCGATATACAATGGGACAGCTCCCAAAATAGGCCGGTAATATATGAACTTAATGTTGTATATGTCATAAAAATTCAATGAATATCCTGATTTAAGACAAAAAATATAGACATACACACGTGGCATAATTTGAGGATGTGTACAAAACCATTTTCTGCATATGTGCTTGCTTTTCTGTAACCTGAAAATAATATAATGGGATTGATATGTTCATAGCGTTCATCCAATGCTACTAAATATTTTATTATACACCAGTTATTCAAACGACAAAGCCCATGGTCGAACAGTTTAGATAACCTTTCGGTTGTCTCCTTGGTGATCGTACCTATTTATCACAAAGTTATTGATTAATATATTCAATGGGAAGAAAAGTCCCGCTGTTTATGCTTATGAATTCAAGTATATGTAATTTATCAAGGCGCTTTTCTGAGCACCCGATGAAGTACATGTAGGCCTACGTAATAAGGTACCAGTTCGGCTCATGGTTCGCTGCTGATGAATTAAGGTAACCTATATGGAATTAGCAAGGTAGTGACGGACTTTAATGGTAAGCACTTGTTATAGGTTTCATAGTAACCGCTCCGTCATCATCATGTTTATCACTGTTGAACGATCTGACTGGAATGCTCTGTCAAATGGGCTGAAAATTTAATTGAATGACGATAGTCATACATTTAATGGTTCCTGAGTGGTTCCCCACACTTCGACACATGACAAGCTCCTTGTGTACAGCTTCGGCTTGTCTTATATTACCTGGTTTTTAAATATATGTGTGTAAAGTGATTTGAGGAATATGACGACGAGGAGGCATTAGGTGTGTGTACATATATTGTGTCCTCTTGTGGTACTGGACGAGTTCATGCCGCGCCAAAGTGCTGCCGCGAAGGAAGTATCACGCGAAGACACCAGACATGACACACCAGTCACATTATAGGCATATACAACCACCAGACCAACCAGTTTTGTTTCCTTTCTTAACCAGATTTTAGTAGCACCCAAACAGGGTCTGATCTTAGGTCTCCCGATTTTGAGGCGGACACACTAACCATAAAGTTCTTCAGACTGATCCTTGGTTTCCCGACTGTGGGACGGATGCTCGAATCATTAGGTATTCAGAAAGGCCCCAGAAACAGCGCGGTGTGTGTGTGTGTGTGTGTGTGTGTGTGTGTGTGTGTGTGTGTGTGTGTGTGTGAGGGGGGGGGGGAGGGGGGGTGTCTATAAGTTCCCTTTGGAAGGCCGGTTTTAATACACACCAAGAGGGCTACACTGCAACTGTTTGTCGGAACATATACAGACACTTTATAAGGATTACACATGCAGGCCTGCCTTTAATGCAAGTAACAAAGCAGGAGCAAGAAAAGAGAGGTATTTTGTCTGATATGGAATAAATGGTCTACTCACGGTGACGTCGCGATGTTGACGCCGTTCAGGGGGAAAAGGGGATGATTAGGTGACGAGTACCGTCAGAAGATACCGTCAGATGTGTGGTGTTCATGTGTGGAAAAAACTGACGTCTAGCTTCACTAAAATGCGAAATATGTCCCTCTTCGGCATCCCACTGTTACAAAATAGTCATGAGGACATTACTTTTTCATCTGAAGGTGTCTAGTATCCAAATATCTGCATGGGCCCAGATTAGCTGTTAGGATTATAGCTCCATGTCATTTTCAGAGGAATTTGCAAGCTTATTTGTATCTTATTAACCATTTCTTGTTTGCAAGGCTGGAGACGTATGGAATGCATATGATGCGTATCTTTCATTTTGTTCGTTAGCTTTCAGATTACATATGTTGAAATTACCGACTGTTATTCAAGTTATGTTGTAGTTTTATTTTAAATATGCTAGTTTTAAGGATAATATGCCTCGTTTAAGTTGCGCGGATACCATATGGTTAAGTTGAAAACAGACGGACAAGATCTAGGTATGTTCCGTAAACGCTTTAAGGTACTGTAAGCTCCGTCTGCAAAATCGTAATATTGAGCATATTGATTGTATTTTTAAATGAGAGAAGTGGACTGTAAACCAATTGCGCTTGTTACGTAAGCCTTTGTTTTCCATCTAATAGGGCCCTCCTGGTATAGAATTTAATTCATGCCTTTGCCAAGGGTAACGTCTGTTGTCGTTGCCGTAATATTGGCAGAATGCCAACATGCATTAACATGGTAAATATATTCATTGTTCACAACAACGTTTCAACGTGTTGTAACATACCGGGTAGATTAAGTACAATCTACAAAGTAATGAAATCAATGACTTGGATAATGGTATCATTGCTTGATATCGTTATCATGATACAGGACATTGTAAAATTTACGCTAAAATTTCCCTGAAAAGCTAAGCCCAAATGCTAGTTCATTTCTTATCCTTACATCTACGTAATCTCAACGGAGATTGGATGCCACGGGCTATGGTCAGTTTGCGTTAACATTTACTTATCATGGCTTGAGTCTCGAAAAGGCTTAAAAATGGTACGTGTTCGAGCATGTACCGTTTCGTGGACTATTATTCTTTGTTTGACCAGATTCCAAAGGGAAATCTCCCTAGAGAACCACATTTGCCTCTGATAAGCCATTTACTGAGCTGACATTGGAATGGCTGAACATTTGCTACAGACAACACCGGACAAGAGAGCAAACAGAATAGAATGGAATCAATGCGTGCGCATGAAAGCGTTTCTATAGAGAGTTGTTTCACTCAGTGAAACAGCTCTGTGATCGATTAGATGGCGAATTGATAAGTAGCAGTAACAGGCTTTACGTTGGCGGCAACCGGAAGTTTAACCTGTATTGTAATAGAAAGATCGATATCGGAACACACCTGAGAATATTAATCAGTGCGGGGTTTGTGAATGTCTAGTACAGAAGTACATACAGGTGTCTATGCAGCCCAATAATCAGGTACGAACCGTCAACAACTTGCTTTACATGACAACGTTTTCATCACGGGTTTGGAATCACTTGACATCTGAATCTTGCATCAAAATGGCGGGTCTCGATGCCAGTTATATCGCTTGTCTGAACGAAGCACATTTGATTTGTACCATTTGTGACGGGCCGCTACGAAAACCCATCATCTCACCTTGCTTCCACGCCTTTTGCTCCACCTGTCTTAACGATAGGTTTGCGCAGCAGAAAGGCAAAGTCAAACAATGTCCTGTTTGTGACACCGAGCTCTCGCCTGACGAAAGGAAATCGCCGCCTCAGGTTCAGTTTCTACAAACCCTTCAAGAGGTCATCAAATCTAAACGATTCGAGCAAAAACATTGCGGTTTTTGCGACAGGGAAAAATACGCTGTGTGGTACTGCAAAAAATGCGACGACAATCTTTGTGGGCAATGCAAGGAAAATCACAGCAAGTTGAAAGGAAAAGAAAAACACCGGGAATTTGATTTTCTGGACGAAACCGTAAAGGAAATTTGTCAACGCCGTAATGATTTTCACTGTGAGGACCATGCCGAGGAAATTTTAGCGTACTATTGTAATACATGTTCTAAGACGGTGTGCGTGGTTTGTGAATCAGCCCGTCATGACGCCCACACAACCACTCGTCTGTCAAAAAAGGCGGACACGCTGAGAAAAGAGCTCTCGTCTGCAGCGGATGACTTCATCACGAATTTACAAGAACTCCAAGAAAAGAGCAATATACGTAACAGGAAAGCAACTGAAAGCAGATCTCAGATCGAAGAGGACGTTAAGAAATGGGCTAAAACGTTAAAGAATGCAATCGACGCTAAAGCTAAAGAGATCTTGGGAAAGTTGTCTAATCAGGACGAAAGTGACCAGAGTGACCGAAGTGTGGATTATTCACTGTGGAATGATGTGTGCTTTTTCCCGAAGCAGTTGAGTGATTACGGAAGTGATGTGGAAGTCATCAACTTGGCGGACACAGTAATGGTGAAACTGCAGAATTTAAAGGCTAAAAGGGGCCCTTCTTACGATGACAACCTCAAGGTCATGAAGTTTATCCCTGAACTGAAATGTTCCTCATCGGACGTGTTAAGTATTGGGTGGATTGACGAGAGATCTGGATCGAACGACAATTCTAAAATTTCCAAGCGTGAAAACGAAAGAACAGAAATGTCTACATTTGCTGTGCAAAATTCACTGCTGACTACAACTAAAATGCTGACGTCATTTCAAGCAGAGTGGGACGTTACAGGGATAAGTGTGACATCACACAATGAGTATCTTATTAACAGTAGACTCCAGAAGGCCTGCCTGGTCTACCAAGCATCGGGGAATCTCGTTCGGGAAGTGAAATCTCGCGGATTAAACCCTTTTGATGTCACTGTGCTGAAAAACGGAAATTACGTCATAACAGACCGAGACGCAAAGAAAGTAAACGTTTACAGTCCCGAGGGAAACTTTCTGGAAACGCTAAAGATAGAGATTGGCGAGCCAGCTGGGATCGCTGTGTTATCAAATGGCGACTTGGTTATTACCGATCTCCAGCAGAAAGACGTCTGTGTGTTTTCGCCACACCGTAAAATGTTTCCTTTAAAGTCACTGAAAACGGAAAACGGAAACCGGACGTTCAAATGGCCTTTATATGTGACTGTAAACAGCATGGATGAGATAATTGTATCTGACAATGAACTTCATTGCGTGAAGATTTTCGACAAGAAAGGCAAACTGCGTACACAGCACGGTCGCTATGGCGAAGACGGGGAAAACCTACGCGGACCACGAGGTGTATGTACCGATTCGTCGGACTATATTTTCGTGACGGATTACACCAATGATCGGATACACCTACTCTCACCCGAAGGGAAATTTGTACGAATTCTTACCGCACGAGAAAACGGGTTATCCGGACCACGAGTTGTAACCATTGATGCAGAGGGTAGACTTGTCGTCTGCCAGGAGAATGCAACTGTTAAAATTATTGATTACAAGAAATAGGCCGTCTAATCGAATAAGAAGATGAAACACATGTTTATATATGTGCTTGGGAACTTCAAAATAAAACTAGGCCAACTCGGGAGCTCAACCCAATCCAACTGGTTATACGCAGTTTGTCCACGTCGCTGAAGGTCACACGACTTATAACAAACTAACATATTACTACAGTTGAGCAGTGTCGTTAGTTTGCACACACGAGCGCTTAGGACCAGGCGAAACAGTTGAGTTCGGTCGGGTTTTACGCTCCTGTGAATGACGAGTCTAATATATACTTTCACCAACTAGCCAGCTCTTTGGAACGATCAGTGATGTTATTTTTGTGAACAAAATTCCAGTAAGCATCACTTAGGACTGTAGTGATGCAGCAAAAGTCAAACGGCAGTATCGAGTGCCCATCTGTACGCATGAGCAAAAAGGGTTTACACAATGGGCAAACAAAAAAAGCGCATGCTCGCGCTCTAGCTTTGTAAACTGGTGACACTCCAGGATTCAGCTCACTTCTGATTTTCTGATTTTCAAAAGATTCACTTGTGACAGAGATTCCCTAGTCTAATGAATTCGATGTTGTATGCCAACGACACAATATCTGATATTTTCCTGACAGCACATAGAACTTCCGTACCGTTTCCTATCTGACATTTTCTCAACCAGAAATCCCTTGCCGGGGGGATCGCACTGTTGTTGGCCCTAAATGAGCTTCTGTTCTTAACATTTGAAAATAATCCGCCGTCGATTACAAACGAAAAATCCATATCGTGGAGAATATTCCACTCGGCATCACAGTAATGCGCCAAAGAATAGAGATCGCAGACATAACTGCCTGTTCGAAGGTTTTGCTTGGTTGTGGACTAAAAATGCTCAATTTGATCGGAGCCGATTATGGTCCACTGAAAGTGCAATCCCCTTGGCTAAGGATTCTTTGTTGAGGAAATATCAGATAGAAAATGCTACGGGGGTACTATGTGCGGGTAGGAAAATCCCCAGCGTTTTGGGAAGGGACCTTTTTTACACCTTGTATCGTTGACATACAGCCTATAATTCATTACAGTGAAATTCACGGGATGTGTGTACTAAATCTGCTAAATTGTGTGAGACTGCCAAATGTTAACGTGCTACAACATATAAGAAGATTTGCCTTATCACGTGCATCGCACACCGCTATCTCATTTAATGGAAAGGCCCTTACAGGCCACAGTTAAGACTTACTAAAAGTAGTTCCAAATATTTTTAGCACTACTTTTTTGGACATTTTTGGTCTTAACTTTTGCGCATTAGTCTCTGCCTGTTTTCAATTTGAAGTTTACTGCCAGGTGTATTTTAATGCCTGTTAACTGCCGAATGCACCCGTTTGGAAACATGGTAAATGTGTACTTCACTGTGGTACATGTAACTGGCATCTCCAGACTTCTCTTATGTTTAGCCGTCCATATCTCTCATAGCCGTCCCTCGATGTTTTATCAGTAACGTGTCATATGTTGGTTAATATAACAGGCTAACAGGGTTGCAGACACAGGAGCTGCCCAGCGACATTTGAAGTCTAGCCTGTAAGCAAATGAAATATTAATTGCAGTATAAGTCCCATTGTGTTCGCGCTCTTCCTGACGGACATCCTATAGACGTCCTCAGTTCTGAGGATCTGCTTTTAATGACAATTTTCAATGATGCCACAAATTCAATTCTCACTTCTGCTGGTTAAGCAACATGTAATAGTTGTCTTAGAAGTACCTCAGGAGGTTTGTTCGTGTCGGTCCCACAAACCCATTTCTGATTCAAGCAAAACTTTTAAATATGATATCAGAAATATTTTTAGATCCTAGAAATCAAAATTTTTCCAATTGATGCATGTTATGTCAAGACAAATTTGTGACAAGGTTTTCAATTTTAAAAGTCAGAAATTGTTTTGTAGGATCGGATCCTGGCGTTGTGTCCGCCAGGTCATCTGACTGCTCAGACTGAAACAGTTTAATCTGTTTATCACACCATATGTAATGATTGTGCGTGTGATATACAAATATTCTAATATTACAATTTCTTTTAAATTAAGTCCATCATAAAGGAAAATCAAATTAGTTTCTGAGAGCTTTATAGCTGTGAAATCTAGCGTTATGTGAAGATTCGCGTTTGATGATCTCTATGACTTCTGTGATGACTTCTGTGATAATGAATTATGTGATAATGTCATGAATATGAGCGTTTAATGATGTCTATGATAATGGCAAAAATCGTGTGATAAAGTTGAGAAAATCCGCATCTGATGGTTTTCGCGATGATAAATAATGTGATAATGTCATAGAGATCAGCGTTTGATGATATGATAATAAATGTTGTTCCACTAATGCTTTTTTCTCTTGTCTCAAGCATGGTTTGTGATTGGCGCGAAAAGGGAATTTGTGTTCGGCTACAGATATATTCCCCACCTGTTGCTGGCTAGTTGGTGCACTTTTAAAACGCAAATGTTAAAATGGCAACATTTGCGCAGCAGAAAGTGCAAAAGTGATGACCGTTTGCAAGTTACCTTCATAATGTTAGATTTATAAGATGCAACACAACTAAAATGTTAATTTGATGTTCAGATTGCGTTAGATTGCAACATTTTGTCCGCAGTTTCTAAAGTGTGTAAATCCAACAAATTAAAATCGAAGGTGTTAAAAAATTAAAATCGATATATATATATATATATATATATATATATATATATATATATATATATATATATATAGTAATCATTTCAGTTTTATGCATGCAATTAAATAGCTATAACAAATACATGCATCTGAAACAATATAAAGCAAAGAATAGAAATAACAAACAAACAAACGACCCAGGAAAATCACAGTGGTGTATTTCAGGTTAGTGGAGAATGTGGCATCCTCAGTCTTCAAAGAGGTCACCAAATCCAGATATTATTAGAAAGGGTCTTTTGAAAAGCATCGTCCATACAGAGTGGCTGTCAACAGTGCATCATGAAATCCGGCAACACTTGTGATTTTGCCGTATTCATATCGCCATTCCGTTAGAGACAGTTTTATTTGATTTCTATTGACTGTCAAAACGTAAGGATATACCATCCCCGCATCAAAAGTTCCTTGTAATTCAAAACGGTTAAACGTAGACTTGGCTCTTTTGCTGCTTTGGCCACAACTTAGTTTGTCGGAGTTGCGACATTTCACCACTGAACAGATTTGATTGTATATTTTTAGCTTGTCCGTATGTAAACCTTGAAAAACTCCCAGAGCGTACACTTCATTGGGGTGCTTCTCTCGAAATTCATACTGTAACGAGCAGCACATTGAATCGCTGCAAACTTGAACGTCATCTTCGGTGTCCTCCAGGATAACAAACGTAAACTCGTCACCTAGCATAGATGTGTTGAAGTAAGGGTTCCGCGATGAGTTTTCATTCTTGTAGTTGCTAGCAGGGTGCCCGACAGATGGAGCAGAAGCCTTGTTCTCAATTCCGGAACCAGGCAATCGAACTTTCGGATAGATCGGTACATCTGCTACTAGAAGTTTTCCGGTGTCTGTCTGAGTATTATAAACATACTTCAAGGTTTCCGATCCGGAGTATATCCCACTGCCGCCAAGGTCAAACGTCAAGTACTGGGTATCTGCCGCCAACAGGTTGACGCCACTCGCAACCGCATAACCCTGTTGAACTGTCACTGGTGTCATGTACGGCAACGTGGTCTCCCAAGCTGTAGTCAAAGCGACGTGACGAATCCCAAATTTTTGGAATAAATCTACCGCAGGCGTCCGATGAAGAATATCAGCGCACACGAAGGTACCCACTCTCCCGAAGGGTGTGTCGAAGTAACTTATCTCTCGAAACGGCGGTACGTCAAAGCCCGGCTCTCCGAAGAGATAATACTTATGATATCTCGCCACAAGATTCCCCAGGGGGTCATAGACGACGTTGGTGTTATACTGGTACCTCCCATCTAATGGGCAGTTGGTATCGAATAAAGACCAGCATTCTTCCATGTGTCCGACATTCGCCACCAGATACAGGCCGTATGTCTTTGCCATGCAACTCAATGCGTGTTGTACTTCGGTTCCGCGCAAGGCTTTAGGATGATCACAAGGGTTCCATGTCCACCAGTTAGGATCCGGTATATGTTCCAAATACGGCCTTATTGACTTTCGTGTATGGTCAAAACCATAAATTCCGTCTTCTGGAAAGACTATGATAACAGCCCCCTGTGAACATGGGAAATTATGCAAAGAACAAAGCAATCTTTCCGCCCGGACAATCAAAACGGTAAAACGTTCATTACAGCCCATAAAGATATTATGAAAAAATTAATTTATATCATCATGATCCTGGCATCATGTTAATAATAAAGTCGAAGCACCACCATATATATAAAAACAATTTCAGTCTTTCGATCCACTTGTCGCTTTCTTTGCCAAGTTACTAACCACTTTATATCAAATAATATACAGTTAAACCCCACGCACTCACTCACCAAATAATATAAATGGTATATAGTGAAAAATTATTATTTTATATGACACGGTTCGTCCCTTGAGAAAGGTACTGACATCTGGATCGAAAGCTTGTGACACTTTTTCCATGTACGTGATGATGCATGGAATGTCTTTATTTTTATTACCGAACCCACGCACGACTGGTAATCTAAAGTTGTATATAATCGTTCTTGTCTGTTTGATATATGATGCCAGCACCCTGTATTATTTATTTCACTAATGTGTAATACCCTCTTCAAAAATTGTTAACTTATACGATACCAGTCACTTTTACCAGTGGAGGAAACCGGAGTGCGCGGGCTAAACCTCCGAGCTTTGCAAAGCCAGTGGGGAATTTGTCGACGTATAATGTACAGATATGCACGCCACATTTATAAAAGACATGGTGGTAAAATCAACCAATGTTACACTGCGCAAACGGCCACACAAGCGGCGTCGACCGCTTCATGGGACCAAAGCCAAATGAGGGCACGAGAATTCATAAATTTTCTGTCCAAGGCTCAGTTCGAACGCGCACCCCGTATATTACAAGTCAATGGCCTTAGCTACCCGGCCACACCAGCGTGCTTTATAGGTCTCGATATTATAAGTATGTATGTATGCTTTGGATTTTATGTTGTACTGAACAGGAGTCATTAGGCGTGTGTTCATATATTGTGTCTTCTTGTGGTAAGGCCAATCCTTGCCGTGGATTGGCCCTAGTGATGGAAGCAAAGTGATGAAAGTTAAGTGCTTCCATCACTGAAGCATCATGTCGACGATACCAGCCATGACACCCCGCCCAGTCGCATTATACTGACACCGGACAAACCAGTCCTGTTTCCCTGATCTAACCTCTCACTGCAGCAGCAAGTACCATTTTTAAAGTCTTTCGGATTGGATCCAGGGGTTTCCCGACCTCAAAGCCGACGCTTTAACCATAAGGTTAGAGCGTCGATAAAATAAAGTATGGTAACGCAAGTGAACGCCATACTCTAAATAAAAATACGCTTGGACTTTTTTTTTATAAAGGTTGAAATTTTTAAAGCCAATGTTAATGAACTGGCTTCCCCCATGCATCGCTAGACTTCTTCAACCGATGAAATCGACGTTAGCTAGTACACTTCATTCTTCCTGGTCACGACATTCAAAACCTCAGTCAGATTCTGCCGGTCTTGGTGATCCCTAGGGGGTTAAATTAAAGCCGTCGATCGCGCCCTGAGCTGTTTAGGTGGCCTTACAACAATTTCTTTTGTGATCACGTGACTTCTACCAATATGCCATACACTTTGTGTTCTCTCTGCGGGTAAATACCTGTGGACACATGTGGGAAAGTTTGTCAGTGACATGCCTAAGGTCGGAAGTCTAATCACGTGACTTCTACCAATATGGCAAACACTTTGTGTTCTCTCTGCTGGTAAATATCTGTGGACATAGGTGGGAAAGTTTGTTAGTGACATGCCTAAGGTCTTAAGTCTAATCCGGAAACTCACCGCCGTCGTAGAGCACGAAGCATTATTGATGCAAGTGTAGCGTTACTCCTCAAGTAAATAACTGACTTAATCATGCAGTCAAATGAATCGTCGACATTTACTCACCACGATAGATGTAACTTACCTGCTCAGAAGCTAGCCGGCTCTGTTTATCGTACACAACCAGGTTTTTTCTCATGATTCCAAGAGCCTGCTCTCTGCTGATCACCTCTTTAGGGTCATGCTGATACACCGGCACGTGTTCGTACACCGCTGCCCGGTACGTTGTTGTTGTTGACGTTTTGGGGTAGGACGCATTGAAGAACAGCGTGGCCGTCAACACATAGTTAAAGTTAAGCAACAGACAGGTCACGGTCCAAACGTTCATCCTTGTGGCGATTCTACAAGAAAAAGATAGTGCCATGCCAGATAGGTCTGACCTATATATACCTTGCATGTTAAGGTCATATTAAAGATGAATCTCAACCTACATATATGGTGGTTGATAGCGACCACTTTGATCGCGACCGTATCTACCCAGCGGAATCCAGAGGGCGCAGCTCCGTGTTTTATCTAAATCAGTGACCCCGCGGAGGACGTGGTGTTGGTAGTTTGCATGAGTTCAGATCTGACCTCTATACTCCTATGTATAGTATAGCTTTGCGTGGAAGGCAAAATACCTTCAGTCCTAATACACTTTTGATCAACTGGACCCTGGATCCGGTTGTTCAACACTCGTTTAAGACGTAATACCAATTTAACTTTAAGCCAAACCTTCAATTTAATACTTGGTCGTCAATCTACAAGGACCAATCACATAACATTAACGCCGAATAACGTCACACGACTGGTTAAAAAAGGCTGGAGCCCAAAAGTAAGATTTCTATGGTGGGCTTTTTGGACCATTTTGTGGCTTTTGTAACGTCACAAACGTATTTTTCATTCCAAATAGGCCTTTAGTAAACTTATTTGTATGAGTCAAAAGCATTTCATCCAAATGACAGAATACAGGTACATATCACTGGTATACAGCATTTTCAATATGGTTCATAAAACTCGACCCAAAAACTAACAGAATGAATTCGCAATAAAATTGTGTAAAATTATATTACGTATGAACCTAAACTGCGGCTGTTATCCTTTGACTTTGGAGAACTGCATTGGTTGCTGAATTTGCCTAAACATTTAAATAGAAAAAAAAATGACTTAATACCAGTATTAGCTAATACATTTTCGAACAACTGGACATAGAAGACCAAGTTATGAAACAACGTTCCGGTAATTCGAGTTCCCATAATCTCAGGCTTAAAAATAACATGGATGGAAGACATGAACATGAAGAAAGAATAAATCCTTTTTTATATAATTAATATTATGAACAAATATCATGTGAAAACTAAAGCGTTTTCTTGAACAAAGTTTTCTGTTAGGATAGCAAAACACGTCGGTCATAAATAAGTTTATAGCAATACCATTTATGCTGCCATCACTCAGAAGGCATACTACTATCAATTCGATGTATTACTTGTTAGAGTATGACAGTGTTAATACAGAATGTTCCTTTTCTCTGGGAAATTGCCTGCTAATATTCATCTCGAAGTCAGCAATACACATGGTTATGCGTTTCCTCAGTTGATAAGCATTGCCTCGTACGCACAATGACAGAGCTATATTTCAATGCCGGGGACTGTAAATGTCAGCTGTATTTTTTCTGGCCTACTTGTTCTATACGCCTTTGTGAAAGTCAGCTTTAACTAGGTCAACTTCGCTCACGTACTGCCTGTTGGTCTACTGCGTGTATGTTAGCCTACAATAATTTATGTAGCTCTGTAGAGCAGTCTAAAGTGTTCAACAGGTTGAACTCCACGGCTGAGATAATACACTGACAGTGTAAATCTCACCTCATTGTAGCTACGCCATTAATATCAAGCCCGCAGTTACGAGATTCCGGTATATTTTTACGGTCTTCGGGCTACTATCACACTCGTATGTATATGATAACTCCTTACTTACACTTTTCAAGGGCTGGACAGTCTTACCTCGGGTGCTTAAAAGGTCAGGCAATGTAACTGGTGGTTTTAGCGATCTGAAAGCGCCCGACCTTGACATACCGTCGTTGTTGTTCATTCGTGTAAGTGATGCATACAAGTCTATATGATACCACACTGGCTATGTAAACAGAATCCAGATATTGTTGTGTTGACAATACATTAGCAAACAGATCTGATGGAAGTCTTCCTGATAAAACTGGTTTTGTGTGTTTTTGACTGTACTTTAGAACATTCTGCTGGCAAGTATACACGTCGTCATTTCGTCATTATGCGTGGTGAAAACATCGACAATGTGATTTTTAATTAAAAACGTGAGACTTACATGTACGTCATAAACGTGAGAGTTGACAGGTATGTGAGCCGTTAAGTTCATCGTTGACGTTTTTGCACAAAATAATCTTTGTTTTTGCACTTCTTTTCATGTATCCTGAAAGCGCTCGGTGAACCCGCTTCAGCTCTAATGTAAACAAGAGCATGTTTGCCAGATACGTGGCAAAGTACAGTTTCTCTGGGTTTCCTCTGGGTTTCCCCTGGGTTTCTTTATCCGTACGCCTGTCCGTAGTCACGCAAGTGAAAAACATGTAGGTCTATTGCTGAGTGCGGAGTTGAACACCCGTCAGATTCATTTGCACACAAATAAATAACGGCTTTGTAGAACCACACAATCAAGACAATTTAACTTTCAGTGTTGCAATAATATCACATTTATTTACTTTGGCATTGTTTAAATAATATTATTTTAACACATTAGTGGTTGTGTTAAATACACACGTATTTGTTCTGTCAAGTCTTTTCCAGTTATATGAATAAAGTTGGGCACCATTTTATCAAAGTGAAAGAGTATCCTTCAAAATAGGTAAGCCTAACGGTAAAGACCATTGAAAAGCTATGTTTACCTATGTTTAGTTTTCAGAGGTTTTTGACTGAATAAAATGAAGTGTGCGGGCGCTTACGACTATGTGAAACCACCGGTGTTGCCAGCTTAGCCTAGCATGTCTTGTGACTTTACTGGCCCTTAGTGTCACGTGATTGGTCGTCAGTCTACAAGGACCAATCACATAATAATAACGCCGAATAACGTCACACGATTGGTTAAATAAGCTGGCGCCCTAGAGTCCAAATGACAGAATAAAGGTACATATCACTGGTATACAGCATTTTCAATATGGTTCATAAAACTCGACCCAAAAATTAACAGCATGAATTCAGCTCAAAAGTTATGTAACAAAAATAAATTAAGGTAGTGTTTGGTAAAGGTTTAACCAATGGTCTTTTCTACCAGAACCTTACTTATTTGGGGGTTTTCTTTCACGTTAGAAAAAGTGTTTAATAAATGTTATAGATATCAATTCGTGCAGTATTCTTTGGATCCCAATTTCCTGTATACTTGTTCAAATTATTTTATACCAACGTAGTTAAAACGTAGTTATGTCAATCTTAGACTTCGCTGAACAGGATTACTTCGAACATTATTATAGGGTAAACAGATCGTAAAACAAATTTTCATATATCACTTAGTAGACGCTAGCATGTATAGTCAAAGATGCATGTATTCCAGAAATTTTGTAAGAAATCATCACTTCCTTTCCTCCACCATCTCTTTTAGTAGAGTATTTTAGAGAACGAAGTACGCAAATGAAATGCTTTCACACACTTTGTCACACTTAAATATGGCACTATAAATACACGTAGGTTTGTCAAGGCACTATAAACTAATGTGGCCCCTGAACTCAGCTGGAGGCACTGCCACGATGATTGAACTCTTTTAACACAAGCTTCCATCTGTCGGCGTAATGAGATCCGTGAAATGAATAATTTCGGCCAAATTTCCTGGTTATGTATTTGAGAAGTCCCACGGTATGTCCACCATAACGGTCGTCTCCGTAACCCACGAGGTATGACGTCTTTTGCACGAGAGTCTCTGCTAGTGTACCCGAGTTCTCTACCTGCACAGAACTCCGCGCCACGTGGTCATTTGATATCTAAACAAATGAAGGGTACTGTCATCAATTCAAACGGAATCCTATTATAATGATATACAAGCATATTCTCGTTTTCAGATATTCGGAAATGTTCAACAGACAGATATTACCGATAGAGATAGACACTAGTTTTTATATATTTTGAAATGTTCATCAGATACCTCTATATTTGATAATGAGCTGTATAATGAAGTATTAAATGGGTAAATCTATATGTATATATTTTTTCCCATTATACATTTCCCACAATTACTTTTGTTCTTGTACTGACAGACGCAATAAGATAACCGATAACTTATCTTAACCCATAAGATTGACAATACAAATCAAAAATCCACTTACGAGAACTATTCTCCCAATTCGCACACCTTCGTGCAGTTTCAACCTCCATTTTGTGGGAAAGTAGTTTGCAAGAATCAGCGTGATTGACTGGTTATTCCATGATGACGCGGCCATGACGTCAGCCGTAGTCTCTGCAGTGTTGTGATGCCCGTATGTACTCAGCACAATAGTCCTTTTCTGAGATGTTGACTGGGCGTCACAAGAGTAAACCGTCTGGGCCCGATCCATCATGTAAGCTACAGAGTCGGACTTGTTCCTCTGTATTCTACATCCATATACTTTGGCTGTAACAGAAAATGGAAATTTTTTTAAATAGGAATACAGATGAATACACATGAAATGCATGCAAATCTCCCGAGATTTCGCGGGAAATTTCGACTTTTTCAAGAAGTTGAAGTTTGAAGAAAAATTCAGATATGGAGAACAATCGGGCGGAGCCCGGGGGAAACTACTATCGTTTAAGTCCTGTGTTCATTTTTTGTCCTATCCAACGCTCTCTCCATAGGATTACTTTTGTATAAGGATGAGTGTTGCATGAAGATTTACAAGTATCATGGCTTATAATACACCATGGACCAAAAGGCCTCAAGAAAACCATGTAATACTAGATTCACTTGAATGGACGGAAAAGTTTTACTGTTACCAACAGTTGTGTCCCTTTAGTTACTCAAAGCTATGTAGAACCTCTCCAATTTGCTGATTGTGGGGGGTGGGGTCTTTCAAACGGTACAAACGGTACCCTGATCAGTATTAATGCTTGCACCGTTCATTTACGATGGGTTCATTTTGACTACTAAAATTCTTTCTCCAGCAAAAATTTTAATATTTCCGCGCGTTTGAGTAAGTGATTGGTATAATTAAACTTACGCAAACATGTAGATTCGTCATAAAATTCTCCACGGCAAACGCAGTGACCCGAAATACACTGTGACCGGAAGCGGAAGGCCGAGTAGCTCCAACATTCACCGATACATGGCTCTCGCTCAGCTCCTGAAATGACACTACTTAGTTAAGACCAAATATAGCGTAATTGTAAAACTTAATACTAACTTAATGAAGTTAAATCTGCGAGGAACAATCAATTTTGACAGGATGCATATCAAATGCAACAAGAAATTCAAAGGTGAGCTCAAACTGCAACCTGAGCGCATGTCTCCATGACCTGCGGATGCTCGTGGATTTCCACTGGTCTGTGGCCGTTTTCTCCCGCCATTATGCTAGCAATCGACGCACAATATTCTTGAATACGGTGTGAAACACCAATCAAATAATAAATAGATAAACACATAAATAAATAAACATGCGTCCATTTTATATCTGAACCATATTTCCACTATAGCACTGTGCTTGTAGTTAGATCCCCTTACTCTCAGTGCTGGTGGAATCTTAATTGGTGACAATAAGAGCTCGTCGAGGATCGTGTGGCACAGCTAAACATTTGCTGAAGGCCGCTTGTACAGTTCGCCAGTAATTTGCCTGTGGTTTATTTTTGGTGGTCCGTCGCGGACTTTCCGTTTTTCACCACTTGTAAATGGCTGGAAATAACCAGTAGAGAGGTAGATTTTGCTACAAGAAGCGTTTGTCGCCTGTGGCCGAGCGTAAATACCTTGAGTTTCTGGAACTGCCAAACTTGCTGCGTCACTTGTCCTTTCCAGTAACCTGGACATGTGTAACGCCGTGACCCGCGGGTTGATGGTCAGTTCCAAAGGTTGATACATCTGGGGAATCAATTAGAAAGACATAATTCATTCATTTTACTTTCCAGCATAATCTAACGCAATACTCTGACTTTGTTTGACGCTTTTAAACTGGTAACTAAGATAAAAACTGATAGACCATGTTTTAGTCTGTTTGTGGCGTCTTCGTCTGGTGTCTTCGGCGTGGTGCTTTAGTGAAGCAGCACTATGCTTAAGTCGGCTTTCAGTGTGGCAGAGCAAGAAATGTATGTCGGTAATTAGACCGGAATTCAGGCTGGAATTGTGGAGCATCGCCACGCCTGTCTGTTATGTGAGAGGCCCACCTAAGAGGCCTACTTAACCTTCTGCTTAATCCATAGGTATGTAGCTATGCTTGAGGTTTACGTCATACGACAACGAGAAGCTGTTTGGTGTGTTTCCTTGTGGAGACGCGATGGTTAGCGTGCTAGCGTGGCGCAAAGGCCCATGGTCAAATAAATACATAACTAAACTTGTGGCAGTGCGAATCCACGCCACCAAAATGCTGCCGCCACTGAAATATGATACAAGCGATACCACACACGACATTTTACACAGTAACACTATACTGACACTATCCTTGCTCTAACCTCTCAGTGTTGAGCGCCAAGTGAGGCAGCAATAAGTGCCATTTTTTGAAGCCTTTGGTAAGACCCAACACGGGCCTGTACTATTTCCTGTGATTATTAGCTGTTTCGTCAGCTGAGCGCCTTAAGGTCGTACTCAACAGTTTTTCAGTCATCCTTTGGGTTTTTATGTAATGTGCCTCCTTGTAGCAGGTCGCTCTTTTATCTAGTGAATGAGACGACTTACTAAAGGCAAGTAAGCTGCCGCGCCCGAGCCATTATATTGATACGGGTCAGCCAGTCGTTGCACTATCCCCCTATATGCTGAAAACCAAGCGAGGAAGTCACAACTTCCTCTTTTAAAGTCTCAGGTGTGACTCGACCCAGGATTGATCCTGGATTTACCTCTCCCGAAGCGGACGCTCTACCAACTGTGCTATCCGGGCCGGTTTCTTCAACTGAAAGAAATACTTTGGCATAAGACGAACAACGACGCGTTAATAAATAAATAATAAAATCTCACCAGACTAGAATCGTCGACGCTGGATTTCGAATGACACATCAGAATAGCTAACGATGCTATCAGCGACACTAGCGTCGTCAGCACTATTGAAAGCACTACAATGAATATCTTCTCCTTCTTGCCGATTGCCTCCAACGGTGCTCCGTAAGGTCCCGTTCGGCGCCCGGTCACACCGACGACAGATTGGCAGCTTGACTTCAGGAACACAGACGGGATGGACACCGCCGGGTTCATGTCGACGGCGAGCTGATAGACCGGCCCTTCGGGGCACAAAGCCTCCACACTCATCTGAAGCAAACCGAAATATAGATTAATATATAAAGCCATACCGAGATGAAGTTTCACCCAAAGGCAGAACCCTGGTTAAACTCTAATGTACATATAGGCTACTCCCGACACAATAGGGATATCTTAGCTGATATTGCCTGCAAATGGGTCCAATGTTTTTCCGTTCTGATAAATGGCCTGCCATACACCCCTTCCACCCCCCTCCCCCCACACATTTTGGTCTTTTTGGTCTATATTTACACAGCGCATCCTTTAACGGACTCATTTTGACTTTACATGCTCAGCTGAGCTTTCACAGAAAAACTTTCTTATTCCAGTAACTATAATATAGATGTAGCCGACTGCAATTTCCGTTTTTGGGCATGGCTGGCTTCTTCAGTAAAAATTGTCACTTAACTTAATTGATTTGGTTAACAAATAGTGTGTGTGTGGTGGGGGGGGGGGGGGTGGAGGAGGGGAAATAGAGGATAAACTGTGGCAGTATAATGATAGGTCTACTTACACTCAAAAAGAAATAATTTGTTAATGTTAACAGTCTGTTGTCTGAGTGATGCTGGAATGTATTCTGTTATTATAAGGGATTGTGTTATATTCAACATAATGTCCTGTTAGTCTAATAGAATTTCTGTGTTGAATTAATAGAACATGTGTGTTATATTTAATCTGTTGCAATAGCAGAGTTTGTTGAAATGTAAACATGTAAGTACAGTGCTGCCTTTGTGTATCAGACGATGCATGCTGTTAAATGTAAGTTATCTAAAACCATATTTCACCGCTTCTTGATTACGAGGGGCTATTCAGTGTCGCCCCCCCTCCCCCACCTCCAGCAACCAGTGTTAACGCAAAGCCAGAAATATTCTCGTTAAACGGCGTTCAAACAAAGCGCAAGACATCAAGCGACACGAATGTCTTGTGTACACAAACACAATCTTAACGTAGGCAGGAACAGCGGAGAACGTAATTAACCCAGTAATACCGCAATAACGCTGCAAAATGTGACAAACCTTGAATTCTCTGATACACTTATTCTATTTTTTTAAAAGATGACGTTGAGTAATATAAAGTATATCTCGTTCCAAGTTTTTGAGGTATATATTAGAGGCACATGTATGTATGCACGACTTCATAACGGCTTATGACATAATATACACACGTTAAGAGTTTTCCCGTATTACTCAAAAAAAGCTGAATTTAGCACTTTTGCCGTATATAGGCCTATGATTTGTTCATGTTAACAATGCTTGTTCACCCCATTGCGATTAGCTAAATAAGAACTTTAAACGCATTTTTTGAAAGTTTTCGTCAACGTGGTCAACGTTAACCAGAAAAATATTTTAATGGAACCTTCAGGTATGTATTTCTGTGTGCTGTCAAAATGTAGTTTTGGTAACGCTTGTCTTCATGTGTAAAATATAAATCTTATAACGTGATCAGTTTTGTTACATTTTGGTAGGTACAAAATCCGTATTTCTGCCGGAATATGTGAGGCATCCCACATGGTAGAGTTAACTAACCAAGTCACTGTGGAGCACATGGAAAAATAGTTCGAATGTCAGTCCTTCCCTTTTTCCAGACTGAATAATTGTTAGGATATGCAAATAAGTAACATATGGCAACTATACCGAGATTGTACTTGCTATGCTAGCTATGTGTAATATGTACGGGAATTATAAGGCTGAAAGTTACATTTTTATATATATTTATTTACTTGATGTTTAATTGCAATTTAATTTTTGTTTAATGGCATTTCAAGAATCTTTTAGAAAAGTACATTTGTGGTGTATTGCTTTTCCTCACCCTAGAGTGTCTTAAACTAAAAAAAACATATTTCAGGGTGACTAGAGAGTAAGGTTCCATTTTTCGATTCTATGACATATTCATCGCTAACACGGATATAGACTCACTTCGGTGACGATTTAGGTTAATAAATCGCCCGCTTGTCATATGACAGGGAAACAGCAGCAATTCAGAACTGAAAACAGAAGTGGCCTTACAAAGGTGTTAACAGATGTGAATCTCAAGTGTAGTCTGTTTCGATTCTTAAGGTACATACTTTCTTGCACTGGAGCCGATCCTCCGCCTTACCATACTAGATACCTTTTAAACTTTAAAAAGGAAAATACCTTTTTGTAGATACCATACCTTTTAAATTTCCTGTTATTCAACATGGACAATTTCATTATCTATATAGAGACCGGTGTGCCTGCAAACGACATCGATATTCTACGGAATGTCGCAACAAAGGCAGATTTGTAGAACATGTTGGACAATATATGTTATGTCAAAATAATAACATGACGGAGTAAATTCTAACGACTCTTATCACACGAGGTCTGCCAGCAGCACCCTGATGGTTTCCTCCCACCGTAATACTGACCACCGTCGTATACGTTAAATACTCTTATTCCTATCAATTAAATCAATCAATAAATAAATGAATAAATAAATATTATGCCAAATGCTTTCACTGGCTAGGAATTAAACAAATATTTCGGGATATATCAGAGATAAATGGTTTTCTAATAGTTCGAATAGTTTAACTCGAAGTATGGAAAACCAATGCAGTATTCTTTGCCTTGGCGTGGGCAGATAAAAAAGTACTTTAAAGTTAATCCTCGTGTGGATTAAAATCTCTTGGGATATATTTATATTTGGCATATATTGGACTATTTTTATTATTATTATTATTATTATTTGTCTTTTTAATATTTCACTGAGTATAGGATGTGGTAAGGTGTCACTGGCGGTTTTTCGTAATGTCACAGCGGTTCTGCCATAGACGTCGGCAAACATAACAAGCCAATGTCATATCGTGACCAGTGCCCTCGGGTCTATATTAACACGTCGGTTATATTACCGGCTTAACCAACTATAGCAGTAGATGTGGCTTGGAATGAAGCGATGGCTCCGAGCAGGCCACCTTCCCAGGTGTGTTTAACCTCTTTGACTTCGCCACTTCCTAAAATCTCTAATATTTGCTAATTTAGACAGGTTTGATGTGGAATCATGAGAGAATGTTGACAACGGCGGAGAGATGTGGCTGACCGCAGACCGGAACGTGCGGAGTCAAGCCACATGGTCTTACTTCCTCAGATCCTTCCGACCATGCCCTCGGGGCCCCAATCTTCCCAGACAAATTAGTTCACGTGCCCGGCGCTACATTCCTCGACTGACATTGACAACCCACGGCGTACGACAGACAATCATATCCTGTGAGCTCTTCTTGAATAATACTCTCCGATAGATCCTCGCAAGTAACCAGTAGTCTCGTTTAAAAGCATATGTTATAAGGGGCGTAACCCTCGCCGGCAAATAAGAAAGGACGATGTCGATTGTCTCTAGTATTAAGATAGAAAATAATGGCGGCACTGTACTCCAGAGCTTACTATCGCAGAAGGCAGGTCTTGTTGGATTACTAGGTGTGAAAGTGTGCAGACGTGGATCCCCAGAAAAATGGTGACTTAATCGATAATTCTTCATATTTCTTTATACATGTCTTAAAAATGTTTCAGCAGAATAATACTAGGGGGAAATCGAGATAACAGGGAAAATACAAGAAATTAAACTGGACCTCTCATGTCACTTACATAAGCAAGAAAATTTCACGCAATATTGGTAATCTAAATAATATCAAAGATGTAGTCGACCAAAAGTCACTGATTATCCTTTATTATTCATTGATATATCCCTACTTATTTTATGAGAATGCACTTTGGGCAAATACTTATCAGTCACACCCCAGGCCACTTCAGATTCCACAAAAACGAGTACTCCGTCTCATATCGCTTTCATAACGATTAGATCCTACAGCCCTAATATTTCGGCAATTAGAAATCCTGCCACTATTGGAATAAATTCTCAATTCTCGTTCTAGCGCATAAATCCTTCCACCACCCAGGGCAAACTGATGTACACTGCTTCAATACCCGAGGAAGATCTCTTGATTTAAATAGGCCATTCTATAGAAATAACTTATAGTACTATTCGTTTCAAGTATGTGCGCCTTGGAAATGGAACGAATTGTCAACACAAACCAGGAATCTTACATCTACATGTCTATTTAAATTAAAACTAAAATCTGAACTCCTGCAAGAGATGCTTTTTGTGTTGTGTTCGCTCGGTATCATATCTGGATCATACACATGAATTTCGTTTTTGTTTCACATTTTTTTAAAGATAAAAATAGTCGTCTGTCATCTGTAACATATTATTCGCCATCACCGTCATCGTTATTAATTATTAACAACGTTATGATAGATCAAGCTCCGTGGAGCTTTATTCCCGCCAATATTGTCCTATATCGGTACAATATCAATCAATCAATCAATCAATCAATCAATCAGAATACGCTACAGACTATGCTTATCTGGATATGTGTGCAATTTCATAAGAAAATGCCATTTTCAAACGCATGCATGACATGTATGTAGATTTTTTCCGAGGGAAATTTAGTATGAACTCAGCAAAACATGTTACGTTGTTAATGAGAAAAAAATGAAAAGTTGACGTACTGTCATGTTTGTTGTGATATATTTATTCAAGTGAAAATTACTAGACATTTAAACAAAAAGAAATAAACCTTTTTGAAGGAATTTGTACAACGCTTAAGTCTTTCAGCGGACATGTCATCAGAAGCTGGGGAAAATTCGTGATAAACATCATACCATATATGGAACGTCACACATTATTCCTTTGACAGATACTACTGTTGTCTTTGATATATTTTTGTCTGTTGTTTTTGATTTATGTTCATATACATGTACTACACACTTTAGTCTCAACGAATGACTAAAATACCTATTTATTTATTTGATTGGTGTTTTACGCCATGCTCAAGAATATTTCACTTATACGACGGTGGCCAGCGTTATGGTGGGAAGAAACCGGGGGGAAACCCACGACCATGCGCAGGTTGCTGCAAAACCTTCCCACGTACGGCCGGAGAGGAAGCCAGCATGAGCTGGACTTGAACTCACACCGACCGCATTGGCGAGAGACTCCTGGGTAATTACGCTGCGCCACGGAGGCCCCGACTAAGATACCTGCTTCATATACATGTACTGCACACTTTAGTCTCAACGGATGACTAAGATACATGCTCATTGTACATGTACTACACACTTTAGTCTCAACGGATGACTAAGGTACCTGCTTATTGTACATGTACTACCCACTTTTGTCTGAACGATTCACGTGTACAGTGAATACAATACAAGATATCAGTTAACGTCACTTTATTGTCAAGCTATCAAATAACTGAAATTGGATCGTACGATACGTTCACGTTTTTGGAGGCATTTCAGAGAGATCTGCTGTACAGCCTGCTATTGTACTGCAAGCTAACTGTCCAGCGTAAACACCTGCCATCCGATATCAAATATAGCCAAATTACAAGGCGCAGAATGCCATTTGACTGTCTTAGTCAGACGTGAATTGTTTTGTGTTTATATGCGTTCTGTTTGGACTAAAAACTTATGCAACAGTGAGCGAAGAATAATCCTCCACCTAATTTACTACATGTCACAGATTTCCCACGTTCTCTCCTCTCTTTCCTAACCTTACACAACGCTTCAAAATCTTATCAGATGTATACAAAAATATATATTGTCAGTCAAATAAGGTTGTACACATACACATGTTTAGAAAAGGAAAACCAAACCAAACCTAATTGTACACATGTACAACTAATCTGGAAATGAAAATGAGATCATTTACGCTAGCCTGTACCAGCCATATAGTAAATGTATTCATTTATTTTTTTTACCGCCGTATATTCAAGATTTTAAGGGTAGAGGAAACTGGGCCCCGTTTCACAAAGCGCACGTAACGCGACGTCGACGTAACTTCGATGGTGACATACTGTATGTACCTTCAGCGTCATGGAAGCTACGTGCACTTACCGCTATGTGCGCTTTGTGAAACGGGGCCCTCATAAAGGAAAAAAACCTCTAAAAATCGAAGTAGATATCATTAAATAGACCACTTAAAACTATGCACAAACATACTTTCATTTATTTTTTTAGATTTTTGTGAAAAGAGTTAAAGGCACTCCAACATTAAGGCGGGCTTTATGGACCATATTATCAAATGTTAGGAAGTCAGACCTCACAGGAAGGTTATCCTACTCTAATCATGACACTGAATGGTCGAATAACTCTTTTTAGACTACCTAGAGTAAAACATTTCTTAAATAATGTTCCCAAAAATTCCTTCCTTCTGGTGAACATAAGGGGAAAAAAGGTGATGTTACGTCCTAGTTCCTAGATACCGTCATTATGGCTCATAAGGCCACCATAGTATTCAAATATTTAAATGCCTTTCAACACTCTTAAAAATCCTTAAAAAATAAATGACAGTATTTTTACGCATAGTTTTCAGTTGAGTATATGTTGAACCTTACTTTATATTTTAACTTTCTATTACTTTAAATGAACATTACACATTATTTTTATATGCTACAATATTAAAAATTATCTCTCGTCCATCCCTAGAGTAATCTGGAATATGTTCATATAAGTTATACGCGAGAAGAGGCTCATTTTACTACATAATACTCACTATCGAATAATGTAAAACGAAACTTCCAACTGAAACAGAACAATCTGTGGCAATGACAGAATAATCTTCTGTTGCAACAGAATACAAATCTAGCCCAACTCAGACAACAAGTGTTTTTGGAGAATATACATACATGTATATGTCATGTAGACTTTATATATACAGATCCACCTACCTGTGCGGTGATTCTCGCTGCTCCTGTATGTAGGGTCTAATCACGAAGAAACCTGGAGCTCCTGTAAACGGACAAATCCCAGGGTAACCTGGACGAACACTGACACTGACTTCTGCCTCATCCACACATTGTTTCCGTCTTGTTTGCTGACAGGGATGGGGAGGAAGGGGGTGGGGGTGTTGCTGGAGAGAGGGTAAGTTTCGCGCTCCTTCCGCAGTATCATGCAACAATGTCCGCTGGTGATGTGTTCAGTTCTCCAGAATTTAAGAGTAAATCTGGGATGGTATTAAATTCCGTCCGGCGTCTCGCCCTGCCCCAACGCAAACCGGGCAGTCACAGTGTTCTTTAGGATGTCCCCAGCCACTCACCTGCCGAATTCTGATCACTGTTCGGCCCTGTGGGGATCACTTCATCTTAGACGGATTTCCTGGCTTCAAACCGTTAAAAAACTTTTCCGGGACGTCGGTTTTAGACTTTGACGCCCATGTACACACCGAACAAAGCTCAAGTGATTTCTCCGTCCTTACCTTCACCTTGCACCAGTGAGAAAGAAACTACGTGTATACTGACGAAAAAAACGCACACCCCCTGTTAAAGGGGATAGACCGCAAGCTTAAGGCATATGGGTGGAGAAGCTTTGCAAAAAATGATTATCAAATAAAGGCAATACATGTTTTAATTTCTGGGGTCCGCAGCTGACAGGTGACAGGCAGCGATTAGTAAACATAAAAACCCGACTCCCATTTTCTTTGTTCACCTGATTTTATTTTGTCTGATTCAAGCCATTCCGTATACGCCTAGATATGGCCTAGATCGAGGTACCTCGATTAAGCCTATAACCGCACAAGTATATAGAACAAGAGCAGTCAGCTTTGTGTAAGCCGATGTCATCAATTCTCCCGCCTCTCGACAACTTGCGGTGCTCGCTCTGCTGACAGCATTCCTCCAGCCGACTCGGATGACAGAGCACGATAAAGGAGAGAGAGGTGAATCGCCTTGGCCGACAGCTGGAAAGCGAGCGAGCGATACTCGTACGTTAATCACCGCACGCGTGGCATCTGTTCCCGCATACCACCTTCAATGCAAGAGTTCATGCCCACCGCCGCACCTAAGTACCTGCGCGAGACATCGCTTTGCATGCTATATCGTATGCTTTGCTTTATATCTCTGTTTCACCTCATTCAACAGGTTCAGCAGTGCAAACAGCAGATGATATTGTCATTCAGATCCATATCAAACTGTACATCATTCACAAAATGAAATTGTCAATCTAAAATGAGAAGTGTCCAAAATCGTTATTCATGGTCAGTGTGTAAAAACTACACTCTCTATTTCAACTCCCTTAGCAGGTTCAGCGGTGCAAACAAAAGATGATATTGTCATTTAGATCCATATCAAACTGTACAACATGAATAAAATGAAATGGTCCGTCTAAAATGAGCTGCATGCAAAATTACTATCGAGCGTCAGTGTGTAAAACCTCACTCTTTAAACGCAAATGTGAGAATTTTCTAATTGTTCAAATAATTTACAAGATTTAAAATGCTCTAAGATATGGGCGCCAACGTCTTAAAATAATACACCGCTTAAACCGATTATTTGCAACTTAGATTTACCAGAATTCCTAAACATATATGATGTCAAACGCATCATGAAAGTGCAAAATACACCATAGAAGTGTGAATTTGACGTTCAGTGTTAGTTTGAAAGATTTCTTTAGCACTAAAAAGTGTTAATCTGACAGTATAAATGACTTCCCTCCGTCACCGATTCCAAAACACTGGATTTAACATTACTAATATAATATACATGTTTACCATGTCAGTTTTAAGAGTGTAGATAATATAAACATTAGATGTCTGTCTAAACATGTAGACTGTCTAGATTGACAGAGGCATTACTTATGGATAACAACTCCTGGATTTATTGTGTTGGTGTCTGTCTACATTATATGCAGTATGCGGTATGGTCAAAATGTATAAATAATGCAGCGGTACGACACATAATATCTTAGAATAAAAGTCAATGTCATATTATCTTAATATCCACGCCAATAATTAATCATTTGTCTATTATTTGACAATATATGGGCGGAATTTGCACTATTATGGTTTGGTTTGCACTAATTTGATTTTCTTCTATCAGAGAAGTTCAGCATTATTTGGATGCATTTATCATAACCTACGTGATGGACACCCTGGAATTATAATCGCGTTAAGAGAGCTAGAAGTAAAACTTGATTTAACTATCTGTTACCAACTTTCGGGGCTAATTATTGATAAGAATTTTGACAGAGTGAGAATATATATTTATTTATCGATTTGATTGCTATGATGCCCGCGTTAAACCACCAACCATTGTTCAGTTAATGACGGACTTTTCCACGCGTGACCCACCTATAGGCACATATCTTGGGGATCTATCATTTCTCCAAATGTGCAAAATGTTGTTGAGTATTGTGTACAACACTACAAGGGATGACATACATGTAAGATGAACAGCTTGTCTCTTCCCAAAAAATCTAATTCGGGTTCATATTGGCAAAATAACATCTTAATTAACAATCCCCCACACTAACATATTTGAATAACACCTCCAGTTAAACGCCCACACATAACATCTGTAATCAAGACCCTACGTAACTGAATATTATCTGTAATTAGGAACCCCACATACGCAAATAACATCCGTAATTATGAGCCTCGTACGCCGGAATATTTATTTGTTTTTTATTTGATTGGTGTTTAACGCCGTACTCAAGAATATTTCACTTATACGACTGCGGCCAGCATTTTAGTGGGAGGAAACCGGGCAGAGCCACGGGAAACTCACGACCATCCGCAGGTTCCTGACAGACCTTCCGACCTACGGCCACAGAGGAAGCCACCATGACCTTGACTTGAACTCACAGCGACCGCATAGGTGAGAGGCTCCTGGGTCCTTACGCTGCGCTACAGTGCTAACCAAATGAGTCACCGATGTTATACGCCTGAATAACATCTGTAATTAAGACCCTCACATACTTGAATGACATCTGTAAATAACATTACCCTATGCCTGAATAACATCTGTAATGATCCTCAAATACCTGACTAACATCAATAATATAGCTCCCTCCCCGCACGCCAGGTAATGCAATTAAGCCTCCCCCCCCCCCCATTCCCCACGCACACACATACAGACACATGTATGCCCGAATAACACCTGTAACTTTGTCCTCCCCACGGCGGGAGTATCACTAATAAGTTAGTCCCACGCACATGCATGAATATCACCTGTAACATAGTCCTGCCCACATGCCTGAATAACACCAGTAACTTTGTCCTACCCACATGACTGAATAACACCTGGAATTAAGGTACGTCGAAGACCACCTTGTCCTCCAGCAATATGGTGTATCTGAACGTCAAATTAAAGTTTGAAACGAATCTTTGTATATTAACGTACATTTGGCGAATTACTTATTATTGATGTTTTATGGTAACTTACAAGTTACACTTGTATTTAAATGACTATTCACTTAATTACTAATAGATGCCTTGATCCTGAGGCTCGGAATGGGCGGTGGAAATGTTTCGTTATCTGAATTTGAGCTTCTAACATACCCGCTAATTCTTCTAGCTTGAAAAGCATAGAACAGACAGGCACTATTTGATGTCGGTTTGTGCATTTTAGCATGCAGCGAAGTTTGACGCGTCAAAACAAAGGGTGGGTAGCGTTGTCTTTGTTGTCTGTTTCAATCAAATTATAAACAACTGACACTCAGTTATGCACACCAGTCCCACATTAATAGGACAAGACACCCGGTTAATAGAAAAGTATAGTTCGGATAAATTTATAAGTCTAAATAAATATTCTCTTTAGTTGCAAGCTTTCGCCGCTGTCGTCTTTACTCTACAATCGTCCGTATCCAAACTCCGGGATAAATGTGGTATACTAAATGTGTTATACTAAATGTGTTTCGGAGGCGAAAGGTCGGTCGTTTTGGAGAGAATGAAACTGTAACAAATCTAAAACACGTTGGTGAAATTCGATTGTGCCAGAATAAAATTAAAGGTTTTATTTTTGCAGTAATGTACCATAGATATATGCCGAAAACGATACATATCCCCTCCCTCAGACAGTGGAATTTATGTACATTTTACATCTTGTTTGCATTTTACGGCAATAATCAAAGCTATATTACTTAAATAATGGCCTCAAATCGAGATATGGCCGCTGTGTCTCTCATATAGAATGGATGGTGTGTTTGTATGTGAGGGTGGGTGAGAGCGTGCGCGCGCGTGTGGGAGGGGCTAGTTCAAAAATGTCTGTATCAACATCCCATTTTATTTCCATAAGCCGCTTTCAGATGATGCGATCAGTTGAAAGCTTCAATCCCACAGTGGTTTTTTTGGTCGAATTCTGGTTAACTCGACTGTCCAATTGTGTGATGTCAGCAAAACAGGAACATTACTTCTGATCTCAATATTTAACTTTGTTTCCAATCTTATGAGAAAGCGACATTCTGACGAGACTCGCACGACAGCGCTAGACCCGGTCGAGACTTAGTGTACAACGCAATAAAAGTTCAGATTCAGTCGAGGCTTTTTTTCCAAAACGCGCCATTTTGCTGAATCTCGCAGACGAGCTTCGAAGGGGCACTCGAGAATCAGTCATCAAGGCGAGATTCAGACCGGTAGTGGTAAGATTCCAACCCTTTCTCCACGTGGGTGTGGTCTATTCATGAATATTAATGAAATATGTCGTCATGGGGAATATTTAGGGTTAAGGCTAGGGTTCGACATGTTTCGTTAATATTCATGAATAGGTCACGCCTGCCTGGAGAAAGGGTCGGAATCTTACCGCAGCCGATTCAGACGCAGGCGAAAAGTTACCCTAGATTCTCGACTGAATATCATTGTTGTCTCTTTGGAATTTTGTCAGAATGTCGCGTTGTCGTCCTTATCTCCATTCATTCTTGACTAAGTCTAGCACTATTGTTTAAATATCGCCGTTTCTGCTCTGGGAAAAATGTGTAGGAGAGAGCATGGCCACATGCGGCTTCCGTAGAGAAGTGTCTAGACGGACATATTCCAGGAACGACAACTGGAAAATGAAGGACTGTTCTGAATCTGGAACCGAGTTATTCCCCTTCCATTGTATGACTAGTCCTGCACATGACCACCCAAAGATGATTTATACACAACTGATCACTTACATTTTCCATTTAAATTCATCACTGTGATCTTAGATATAACAAATTTGCGACATCCTTATCCTTTCAAGTTACGGAAAATAAATATCAGGAGGCTTGACAGAACTTCTTGAATCTTGTTATTTAGCTTACACGTCACATCACCAAATTTTTCTAAGAACGTTTGCCACTCTTTGCAATCTGTATTTTATATCCATTGTGCGAGTTAAAAAAGGCAACAAAGTTTTTTAAATCAATAACAATACTTATATTTATTTGATTGGTGCTGCACACCGTAGTTCACAATATTTACGATGGCGGTAAGCATTATTGCAGAGCCCTGGGGAAACCCATGACCATCTGTAGGCTGCTGGAATACCTTTCCACGTACGGCCTGAGATGCGAATGTAATATAAACGAGTCGTTTAAATATGGACATCTGGTATCTTCTATATTGATTTGTGTGAATTAGCACCAGGAATGTTTTTTTTTTAAGTACTACCTGCATGACTAAAGAATTGGCTTCTAGCAAAAACCCCTCGAGTGGCATAAAACTGGAGACTAGAGCTACTGTATAATATGCAGTGACCTGTTCATTGTGTTCGAGCGCCAGTATGGAGCGAGTGAGTGAGTGCTTAGGGTTTAACGTCGTACTTAAGAATTGTTCAGTCATATGACGACGAAGGAGTCCTTAGAGTGCTTATATATGTGCCTCCTTGTTGCAGGACGGATTTCCACCGCTCTTTGATCTAGTGCTTCGTCACTAAGACGACTTACCGAAGGCAAGTAAGCCACCCCGCCCGAGCTACTATACTGAAACGGGTTAACCAGACGTTGCACTATCCCCTGCATGTCTCGTGTGTACATGTTCAAATCTACAGGCCATGCTTCGTACAGTGATATCACTATTTACAATGTTGACTTTTATATTTTTTCCACGAAACCTTGTGTTAGATGAGTGTGTGAGTGCTTAGGGTTTAACGTCGTACTTAACAATTTTTCAGTCATATTACGACGAAGGAATCCTTAGATTGCATGTAATGTGCCTCCTTGTTGCAGGACGGATTTCCACCGTTCTTTTATCTAGTGCTGCTGAAAATATCACCTATTCTTTTGGAAAAAATAGGCCGTTATATTTTATAGAAGGAAAAACAGCTTTGAATTGGCAAAGCAAAAATCATTTTTGAGGAGAAATACTTTACCCTGGAATCTATAATTTTCTCAATTTGTCATTATGTATTTCTGGTGTCTTCAGCGTACACGAGGATAAATACTCTCTTTAGTGAAGACCATAGACTTTTCGTCACGTCACGCAACAGTTTCAAACTTTCGGACAGCGATCTCTCCAATCCAAGCGGATTTTTTCCTTCTTATCAGAAGGAAATGTTGAAGCACAAATAGGAAAATGTGTTCACACAATTGTTTGACCTTTCGGGATTCATGCATGTGGATTTTAGCCTGACGCTCCATCTTTCCTCTCCTTTCTCAACACGGGTCTTTGTTAACAAAGTTTGATCTTTGTATGTAAGGAATCCAATTACACATGTCTTGCACGCCATTCCATCTGTCCCCCCCTCTCTTTACCCAACAAGGTCTTTTAAAAACTGAGATAGTGTTGCTTGGTCTCTTTGAAGTATATCCCAAGCAAACAGCTAATGTGGCTTAATAAATGCGCTGTACCGGTCTCCATTGCACAATGACGTCTGAATCTTCCAACAGGTAAATGTGGCTTTATGCAATCTTATCTGTATTCCGCTGTCTACGAGATGGTTATGTGGACCTGCTGCCTATTGTCTGATCTGCACTCAAAAAAGTATTCGGTTAATTTTAACACAAAGCCTGTTGTCTGAATGATGCTAAAATGTATTCTGTTCTTATAACATAATAACGCGTCATATTCAACAGAATCTTCATGTTGACTTAATAGAATAGGTGTGCTATATTTAACAGAGCAATCTGCTGCAATAGCAGATAACAGACAACTCAGACAACTATCTAACTTTAAAACCTCTTGACTTTTAAAACAGCTGGTGAAACAGCAACAACTGCATTTGAAGACGTAACTTGGTCAAGGGTCTGGTAGTCGCACCTTACCAAACACTGAGACCTCGTCAAGCACTTGCAGCTGACTAAACATTTGCACCTCACCAAATACTGGACCTTACCAAACAATGGCATCTCGCTAGGTATTGCACCTTACCAATCACTTGCATTTTTTTTCAAACACTTGGCATCCCAGTCAAGCCTCCTCGAACAAGATTCGATCGTTTCGGTGGCCTAAGGGCTAGAGCGTCCGCCTCGAAGTCCGGAGACATGGTATACTTTAAAGATGGTAATTGTTACTGCCTCGCTTAGCGCTCCGCACTGACAGGATAGAACAAAGGAAACAGGAATGCTTGACTCGGTGTCAGTAGAATGTGACTGGATGAGGTGTAATGCATGTTGTCTTCGACATCATACTGTAGCGCTGGCAGCATTTTGGCGGCGTGGACTGTTCGCCCTGCAAACAAGGAGGCCCAGTACGTGTGCATGTACACACACCTAATGACGTCTTGTCGTATGACTGAAAAATTGTTGTGTTGCACACCAAGTGAAACCCCCCAAAAACCTACAAACATACATACATACGTGCACGTCACCATACTCATGTACTCATCAAACATTTGCACCCCGCCATACTCATGTACTTATCAACACTTGTACATTGCCTAGCACTTGCACCTCACAAAGTATTTGGCATCCCAGTTTAGCTTCCAGATTCTATTAAGCAAACACATGGTCACCCATTCATGAACACGACACACAAGGGCGCTGAATGCGAGTGGTTTATACGGTTTTAGAATTTCATTTATTCAGTAATTTTATTATTTCGGTAACATTCTACCCATAAGTGAAACGTGTCACATGACGATAAATTTCATCTGAGAATGCTACACAGAAATCGTTTGCATCCATTTTACTGAGACAAATAAACTGCAGCCTGTTTTTTTTTCATATTTTTGGGCTTGTCAGTAGGATTTTGGCGTCGCACAGACTAATTCCGCTCCATTTTCTCTAATGGACGGTGTAACAAAGAGCTGTTTATACATTGTGTCTAAACATTGGTTTCGGGTCCTGCAATAAACTAAAAGAACTTTTTTACTTTAGCGGTTAGTGTAGAACGCCTAAGGCCAGTGAGCCCTTGTAAAAGGCACTCTACTGTTCATATACACGTTTACAGATAAGAGGAGAGTAATATTATTTGCCTATACATTTATTTATTTATTTGAGTGGTGTTTACCACAATACTGAAGAATCTCTCACCACAGCGGTAAGGTAGGGCCTATGAATAGACGAAAGACGACTTAAAAGTCGCATCAAATTCTGGATTCAGAATATCACAAGTCGAAGATTAAGGTTTTAGTCCGGTAAGCCTGAGAAGTGTATATGTTGAATGGAGAGGTGACCGTGGTCAAGTGGTTTAATAGAGGTAATTGCCTTTCAATAATCTCTAACATATGCAAGGTGCGAATTCAAGACCAGTATGAGAGGGGTATTTTGTACAATTTCTTGGGCATGGCGTTAAACAACAATCAGGTAAAGAAAAAAGTAAATATATATGGGTCCACTAACATCCCCTGCATGATAGACATTGGTGGACGATTACGAATACCCATTTGTCTGCGTATTGTAAGCTGTACATGTTTTTACTAAGCTCGACGTTGTTAAATCGCTATCATACAAGGCTGTGGATTCAAGTCCATGGCTGTTATATTGCACTAGGCTCCATTCACTCAAAGAAATTTCCTGTATATTTTCACTTTATATCATTAGCATGCACCCGTCTCCTTGGAAACCCGCCTGATATGTGTGAGATTTTCACTGGACACAGAGATAGCTCTGACCCAGAGTGTTTTCTGCAGAAACGCTATACGTGTCGGAACTTTGATGGGAGCCTATTTCACAAATAGCATACAACACGGGAGGAACTGGGATCAGAGCTTATTTCTACAAAACTTGATACGGCACGGAAGGAACTGGATTCAGAGAATATTTCTAGAAAACTCCATACGGAAGAAACTGGCATCACGGATTTTTCCACAGTTCCACATGTCAATGAAGGAACTGTAAGTAGAAATGCTTTCCATAAACACCAGATGGCAAGGAAGAAACTGTGAGCAGAGATAAATTCCATGGACTTCACACGTCATGGAAGGTACTATGAACAGTCCTGATTTCAACAAAACTCCACATGGCACGGAAGAAACTATGCATGAGCAGAGATTATGTAATTAAATTTTACACTTCATTGAAGATATTATGATCAGCGATTATTTCCACAGCACGGAACAAACTTGTACACGTTGCTGTAAGGTTCACGCAACTACCATAGAATCTTAGCGGATGATTAAGTACTTGTTGCTAGTGTAGTTACGTATACCTTTTTAACAAATCCACTTTTAAAAAAATACAAAGAGACTGGGTAAGAAACCATTATCACAAAGATTTAAGACACTTGAGTGGCACGAAGGAATAAGCTGTATAAATGAGGGATTCATAACTTGACGGACGGGAGACGAATTGGTATGATTTTTAAAAAATTAGTCCAGTGCGCATCGGTTTTTTTCGCTCATTTTCAAACATGCAGACAAACTGATGAGGAGAGCCTTTAACCATTCGACTCGTCTATTCTCAAAAGGCTGTTGTGGATTCAGCCAATATCATCACCTAGATCTGGTGAACCATTCGTTTGAATCCATCATCCTTCGCATGGCGTCTCTTGTGACATTTCTTGTGAACAATGAATTGATGTCCCTGCAGCAAACCCTTTAATACTGACACATTTCCAACATATACAGACCAGCTAAGCACGCACGAGATTATACACTGGCAAAAGCTGTTAACACGGATTTCGAATTTTTAATATAGGCTTAAATGGGTGGTTGAGCCAGTACGGTGAAATGTCTCATACAAAGCTTCTCCAAAGGTAATAATTAAGTCTGTTTGCGTTTCCCAAAACTGTAATGTTCATAAAACTGATTATTTCTAGAAAATTACACATTCACACCATCATAACGACCCATTCTCCGAATCTCCAGAGACAAGCCAGCGGACTGTAGTTTTTGTCTCTTGCTAAATGCCAAAATGTTGTAATGGAACCAAGACGCAGTTAAAACTGAACCCAGTAAACTGGGTAGCACAGCGGGAACTGGCTGAAAACAAAATGTCAATGACACACGTTTGGAAAGCGGGTGGCGTTGATCATGCAGGCCTGCCTTGGTTACCAAAGCTATCTCTCTCTCACCAGTGAACATCTTGATGGGTTGGAATGGGCCAGTGGTCACATTTAACCATCTCTAAAAACAAAAACGCAGGAATTCTGAAATATGAATTTTCTTCCAAGAACTTGAACTTTGTTATCTCGTGCCATTCGGAACAAGCATACAGCACCCTTAACTCGGTTCTTTGGTTCATTTGAATCTGTTGTCAGCGATCGCTTTACAGATTCTTCCATTTTCTTGCTGTCGTGACGTAAAATGTTGTTTGCGCTGCGTAATTCGTCTGGGTCGGAATTATCATTGTTATTCAGCACCACACTCCAATAATGTTTGCTCATACGAGTTAGCAGTTAGCTTTATCGGTGAAGGAAACTGAAGTGCCCGGAGTAAACAACCGACTCTTGGCAGGTTAGTAACACACTTTCTCACGTTTGACCTACAATAGCACGCTTCCTCGCTGGTCGTAAGTGGGAAGGTCTGTCAGCAACCTGCGGATGGTCGTGGGTTTCCCCGGGCTCTGCCCAGTTTCCTCCCACCAAAATGCTGGCCACCGTTGTATAAGTGAAATATTCTTGAGTACGGCGTAAAACACGAGTCAAATAATTAAACAAATGGATACAACAGCACGCCGCTGCGTGCAGGGCATAAGTGGTCTTCAATAAGTTTTCGACTGCGCAAACTGTCACACGGGTCTCGTAGATTGCTTATTGTCACCGAGAAACCAGGACCTGACGTAGGTCTTTTTCCCAACAATGTCTGTCGGCTGAAGATATCGTTACAGATTTTAGTGAATGTGGTTAATTTCTGTCTGTATTCCTTCAATTTCATTTCTCATTACAACTGAAATGTGTTTCAGCAGTTCTGAGACTGCCTAGGGGTATTTATTACGAACAGATGTGTTCAACGACAGAAAGCCCCGCAATATCACGTTGTAGAGGAGAATCATGATGTTAATAAAGCAAACACTCCTTGTTATCTATTTATTTGGTTGGTGTACTCAAGAATATTTCACTTATACGACGGCAGCCAGAATTATGGTGGGAGGAAATCGGACACAGCCGGGGGGAAACCCACGACAATCCGCAGGTTTCAGCACGTACGACTTGAACTCACAGCGACCGCATTGGTGAGAGGCTCCTGAGTCATTGCGACGTACTGACAGGCTAACTCCCCTCGGTCACGGAGGCCCCGACTCTTAGGTCATACATGTATGTCACCCTCTTATTATGATAAATGCTTGCATGAAGGCAACATGTTGCCTCTTTAGGATGTGTCACTTAGTTCGAACTCCAACTCTTTTAGTGCCCTAACTCGGTCCCAAATTTCCGTGGCCGACAAGCATTTGTGCATACGTTGCCCAGCCTGTGAGAAAGCGGCTATAGAAATCTTGACATAGGTTGAATGTGAAAAAAATGGACATTTCTATTCCAGCAACTGGGAAGGGTGCCTAGCAACGCCATTGGGACGTCACTCGCAGCCTCATCACCACCTATCTTTCCCTGTGTCCTCTCGCCCAGAATTTCAAACTTTCATCATTAAATTTAAACACCTGTCCAAAGATGAAGCATTTTTCATCATTTTGTTATCAAGCATGAACGTGTACGCCCAAAAAAATGGCAGGATTTCAGCGATAAAAGACTTTACGCCCTAAATTACACAAATCTGCATTTGTGAAAAAACGGATGTGTTAATTCTGATTCCGGCAATCGTCTGAACGTCGGAGGATACGCGATAGTACGAGGTTTTCTGAGACTGACCTTTCCATTACTCAGCAGTTTGCTGTGTACATTCTACATGGGATTAGTTTCAGACGTCATTTTCAGTTTGTTTGTTTCTTTATTTATGAGACTGAGGTAGGGAGAGACAAAGAACCGTCGACGATTGGGTAGTGTGAGACAGACACATCTAGGCTAAGATGAATTGTAGGTATAGCATGTTATTCCAGCGCCACCAGATGGCCTTTGTGGTACTCTAGTGGCGACATTTGAGCTCGGCATACATTCAGTACCAACCGAATTAAGAAAAACAAACGTAAATTAAAAACATAAGGAATCAGACACAACTTTAAAATTCATCAGCATATCAGTCAATCAATTAATCATTACAAACATTTGCACACCGTTAGGTTACTTAGCTCATTATATTGTAAATTCGGATAAAAGCCAAGACAATGATACAAACCACGTCACAAATGTATATTTTCAACTCAACAAAGTAGTAGTGTACAAGAATACCCATACATCGAACTTTTTTGTCTTCAAGATGTCCACTATAGTTATTTACATAAATCATATGTATATATACAATTATGTACAGACTGCGGGAATTTTCCCTATCAGATAAAGCTCCGGTTCAAGCTGTGGACATCATTTGCTCATGTCAGGATAATTTCCCCGCATCCTTTTACGTAGTTCACCAACCTATGAACTTTCAACTTGTATCAAGTTCATCACTGGGCTGGAAAGTAACCCAAGTGTTGTAATTTTTTATACACCTTTGTACAACCCCACTATCGATACATATACAAGTATTTAATAAGTGACGGTTATATAAGGGTCGACTGTAACCACCGCTATTCCGCTTCATTCCTGACCCTGGTGTCGGTTTCCAGAAATGTATTGAAAAAAGGTCAAAATTAAAATTGCTGCTGGCTTTTACAGACTCATTTACTGAATAGATTTTAATTCAGAGCGAATGAAATAAAGAAATAAACCTGTTCTTTAAGAATAAAAGCTTTTCTATGAACAACGAAAAAACCCAATTAAGAACTAAAACAGAATTTTGGGCGTCCAACTTATTGTGTCGGAAACCCTCAGAATCACCAAATGCTGATAAAAGTGAATGTTGTGTAATGAGTTTTGCTGTAGGTGTTCGGGGTTAGCCGTCGATATTTTATGACCTCTACATAAAGCAACCAACAAATAATTCGTGCAGAAACTGTTCCGTTATCAAATAACCATATACAAGGTAAACACATTTACGTGTCTGTTCAGGAGTAAAGGAGCAGCCTTAGATCAGTACTTTGACCTAAACATTTTGATGCAAAAGTCTATGATTAGCCGCTGTAAAACTTCGGAGAACAAAATCACAATGTTTTCTGTCATACTTTTCCGTGAAAGCGGGACTCGAGGGTAGATTTTTCAAATAAACATCCACAAATATACAAGACGACAACTCAACAGGTATAAATGCATTATGTGATATATACATATAGCTGCTATAGCGTGTATGACGTCCGGCTTTGTACATTATAAGGTAGAAATACTTAACTGAGTTTTTCCTGACACATACTCCCGTTTGGCCTCAAAGTCGGATAAGTAGCCTGTAATGAGACCAAAGGCACGTTCTGACACAACAAGACGGGTATGTGGGTCTTCCAACGTATGGGCCTGTATTATGCCATTTTCGACGTTTTCGGCAGTTTACCGTTATGATGATCTATTTTCGGCGTTTTCGGCAGTTTACCGTTATGATGATCTATTGTTAGAAACTCCGATGAAACTATCCACTCCGTAGACAACATTTCACACTCTGTTCCACTTATGTAAATGAGCTTCTATGAATCCCGCTGTTTGGGGCAGTTACCAATTTCTGCCAAGTGTTGTCTAAACTTCTGATTCATGAAAGCATACACCAAAGGATTCACAACATTGTGTGTGAAGTACATATAAAACACGATGATATTTTCGTGAACGACTTTCAGGGCCATGAGCCAGGCGGGAAGGTAAGCCGCCACAAACACGACGGTCACGACGAACAAAGTCACGGCGATTTTTAGGTTGGCAAAAAACACTTTGTCCGCCCTGGCATTGGGGCTTCGAACTGAAGGCGAGCGAAGAGATCGCCTTTCATTCAAATTGCTATCATCAAAGCCGTTTTCATTGACCGTCCCTTGACTGCGGTCTATACCTGGCTTGGGTACGCAGAAACACCAATAACTAGAGAAGATATGAGGGTGAGCCTTCCTTCGCTGTAAAACTCTACGGTAGATTAAAGAGTACAATATAGAAACGACAACGAGCACGAAGAGGAATAGGGACGAACTGAACCACTGGAAAGCTTTCTGAAATCCTATATCCAGAATGTAGTCGCTTCTGTCACAGAGCGGTGCCACTAGATCGTCGCCCGTGATATTGGTGGATGGAAACTTCGTGTCATAGCTGACGCTCCTGTTCTCCCCAGAGCCAATGTAAGCCCTTTCCAGTACCACAGCAGCGTTAACCACAGGCCTTAGCGAGGACGACTGTAAAGATGAAGAGTTTTGAAGCTCTACGAATTTTGAGACAGAAATTGGCGAAGAGATGTTGTGTTCAAAGGGGACTTTTGCTGTGCTCGGCTTAAGGCTATAACAAAGAGACGTGATGATTCCCATACCACCAGCAAAACAAGCCAGGGAAATGATGACAACTTTGGCCCTGAACGTTGTCATCGCCTGGGAAAACGGATGACAGATGCATATGTAGCGGTCCACAGCAATGGCTACCATAATGAAGGCTGAATATGGAACCGTGGTTGTGGCTAAGAAGTGATAACATTTGCAGATGAAGTCGTGCTTGACACGATGACCGGTGGATTCCATGTACATCGTGTAAGGGATGATCAAGCCACTGGTGATGAAGTCGGTCCCAGCTAATGTCAAAATGAAAATTGTCGAAGTTAAATGTTGTTTAGAATTCAGCATTTTTGAGAAGACGTAGAGCGTTAGAGCATTTCCGAACGTTCCCACTGCGGCAAAAACGGCCAACATTGCCATCAAAGCATCCATATCTGTCGTTCCAATCGCCATGGTTTCGTTGCTTTCGGGGCCTGTCCCCACTGGCGTATCAGTTGACATCTTCAGATGGCTCGCTCAAGGAAGTCTCTAAAATCGATGCTATAAAAGAAAAACACAGGAGTTAAATGCATGCATGGTGATAGGTAAACATTAGTATTCTCGGTAATACAATTACAACAAAAAGCAAGCAAACTGAAATTCCAACCTAGCGGCAAAGGGGTGATCAAAACCTATTCACGAGGCATCTTTTCCTCATGCAATTACATCGTTTTTGTCCACAAGAAAGTGCAGAAGCGTGGCAAATACGCGTTTCATAGTCCACGTATTACTGAACAAATCAGGAACACTTTCACATCGTGATCATTAGCGATTGCAGCCCAAGCAGGTTGTAAATCTTAAGATAACAAATCCTTTCTCCTTGAAATAAAGTCACTCACTGTTGTCTTTGGTAGTTATCTAGCAGTTGAGACCCCGAGTCTCTATATAAACCCTAATAAAATCCAGACCGCACATCATTTCAGGGATGGGCTAGACTGATCACTGCTCATTAACCTCGACCTTCTCATAACAGTAGTGTAGTTTTATACTCTAAAAATCAGTCTCTACGTACAGTGTGAAGGCATCAGACTTTTTGGAAAAGATCATAGAGCCATGACTCGGAATACTGATAAAGAAAGGCATTAATACCGTAGGCTACTCGCTGACATATGAGTTGACAGAGCGGAACATACACGTCTGCTGATAACGGCATAGTCCGAGCTTCTACCGTCTTACAGGAAGGCACAGAAAGACAGCAGTTTGAACATCACATCCAAAGGGATACCCGTGGATGACGTGGTAGACCTGATGTGTCCATAAAACACGGCGTTAATATACATAAAAGTGTTAGAGCGTGGCGTATAATCTGTAGACAGACTCCTCTATAGTTCGCTTGACATGATATATCCGCATAAGACGTCCATTATATATAGGCATATAGGTAAACGTGCACTATATAGACACAGAGACATCCATAGATCCAAGCTTTAAATCCTACACCATCCCATCTCAGTATAATAAGATTTGAGCTATCGCGAGAGGAATAATGCCAGCACCTACATCAACGTAAAACTTGGTATTCAACAATTTGAAGTGTTTATCACATATTTATGTATTTGTTTTAAGCTGTAGTCAAGAATATTCTGCCTTATTAGACGATCCCAGATCAGATAATTAGTGTAGAAAAACCGGGTAGATTCATGTACCTGATAAATCTCCCGGAGATTTAAAAATCGTAGTTTATGTAACTTACGCCTGGTGTAACTTGTAGGACAACATATAATGAAGACATAGGTTACTATGACGAATGCGCTTGACGCTACGCCGCGACAGCTTTCTAAAACGCGATATTAATGTCAAGGCAAAACAAATCAAGAGGGTGGCTGGTCTTATATGCAATATTGTTGGTCAAAAGTCTGTCATGTCTTTTATCCCTTCGGGATTGACTCGTTGGTCAGTAATTCGAGTTCAGTTCAAATACAAGCAACTTATTTCGACGATGAAGCTGGTGTGACCAATGAGGTCCGTTTTCCGTTTGCAGGAAAGACCTAAGGTCCCATGACGACACGATTCAAAATCAACATACGACGAACAGACGTGTGCTGAGAGATTCCATTGTAAGTGGGTCAAAGTAGCCGTACAATTGAACACAGTCAAGAGATCGCCTGTGGTGACACGAACAAGAATGACTGCCAATGAGGAGTTCTGAGCTAGACAGCTTCTCTACAATAATTAAGAAAACACAACTGGCTTCGTTGTCAGGGAAAAACACGTATTAAAAGAAGGACACTTGTATTTTATGAGAAACGCCGAGTGACAGATTGCTCTACGTGTCAAACAAATGATGGAAGACTTAATCCCACACGCATTTTAATCCAAGCAGCTGTTTATTTAAACAGGTCAAGGTAACGTTTCCCACTGGGTCGATCTATGATCCTTATCTCGCGTTTAACGTCTTACTGAGGTTTTTAAAATATGTAGACCTACGAATATACAGTAGCTCGTTTGTCTCAATTTTGCAATAAAACGGCATGAGAAAATCTCATAAAGTAAATTTTTTCAAAGTAGTAGGACTGATACGTGTACGTGAATCCATCGGGTGACTTGCAAATCTCGCTAGAGATGATACATGAAACGCTTGGTTTTTCCTCAGGCACCACTGTTCAGTCTGGAATTGAAATAGCCTGCCGTGCGGACGTAAACGGCGATAGCTGTCAAAACAGCTTCACTGGAGTTTGAGCCCGAATCGGGGGTCACTAAGCTGGTCCCCTGTTCCACGTATGTTCATTGATAACGTCATCGGACGTCATTTTTCTCGACTATTGGCGGAAAATATGCAGGAAATGGAGGAGTTAATAAGAAATAGGAAGAATACTGCCTGTATGTTTTTTTTTTTTTTTTTTTTCGATTTGTTAACCTATTTCAATTTCTTTAATTTCCCCCAAAACCATTCTCCTCGTTGCGCAGTATCCTTTCAGGCGCCCTTTAATAGCTGGGTCTCATTCATATAGATTGTCCCAAACATTGATGAATAGTTCCATTGTAACATTCTTAGAGTAATGCCAACAGATTTGTCGACTGTTTATCGAAAATCCCGTTGGTGTTACACCACGCTGCGGATAATTGCCGGTTTCAACTTCGAATTCTTTTGCCGTTTAAGGTAAAAACAGTTCTCCTGTATCATGTGACTTGTGAAAATGGTAGGCACATTTCGTTCACAATAATCTACCGATCACCTGTATTACCGTGTTCAAGGGACATAAATGACAAGCTTTTCTCAGGGGCTTTCCACGTTTATGAACTTTCAGCTCTTAAATTTTCAACATCGTTCGTCTACTGTAAATGACCTTCCGTGAAACTTTTTCAGATGCCCCAGGTATGTTAATTCAGAAATCGATGCATAGTAGGACTTTTTACCGTCAGCTATAAAGGTGTTTGAACTCGAGACTTCCTATTGTTGCTAAGTGTTATTGTTATACTCAGAAGTAAACACAGCTCCGTTATTATTCATTTTACAGGTATCGATATGGTGTTTAAATACAGACGCCCACTTAGAGCGTACTTCGCCCTTGTGTATCTTTATTCATAAGATTTAGTCCATTCCTATTTTCACATAACTGGGATGAAGACACACTTAATCATTACGGTCAGGAAAACCAGTTCCAGTTAAAAATACGAAATTCAAAGAATAATCTAGAAGTACAAACTCGATAAAAATAAATAATAAAAAAAACACCACATACTGGCGCGTGAGCAATTCCAAGAACATTTAAAACGAAAATTTCAAAAACTTTGCTGAATCTGTAACATGTGACGTACAACCTGTAGGCGATGGGATGGGCCGCGTTAAAGCAACCGGAACACCATTCTCGGGTTATCTCTCCCGTTATCTCCCGCCTGACTGATTAAAATTGATAATATGCCGGCGCTTTCGATTTTCTCCATTCAGCCGGCAAAAACTTAGGCTTTTTAACCATCATGTAGGACAGTTTATGTCTCATGTTATCTTTTCTTTGAAGTTTCTGTCGAACATCTACTACTAGCCTCTATGAACTGATCTTGTTAACTCTGTGCTTTTCTATCGTAAACATAAAACTATTATATATGGGGAACGAAATAATTTTAAACCATGGCCTTAAGTCAAAGGCCATGTTTTGTTTGATAATGCTTAGGAGTTATTTGCAATTTTATACTTGTCCTCAGTCCGCGGTCAGTTAACTTTTACATCAACACGCCACGCATTTCTCCTAACCAATAACCCAGTAAATAATCGAGCACAGAGCAATTTACAGGGCTGTTAAGCAATTACAAAGCAAAGCACATACTTGGATGTGTGCTGTATCAATTTGTGCAGTACAGACTCGCCGTCAAACGGAATCAGCAAACGTATTACAATTCAATCGGCATCACAGACGGAGTAATAAAGAGGAACGAACGAACCCGATGTAGTTCAAAATTGGACGATAATGAATCCGTGAAATTGTTTGGCTGGACGATTAGTGGCCATGAACGTATTTAGAGCAGCTTCGACCATATGCCTAGTGACACCGCAGTGTTACGGGTTGAAGGCCCTTAAGGCATTCAGCTATGTAATCATGTACGTGCGGAATTATACGGAATGTCGAGTACAATTGAAGTGGATGATCGAAAAACAGAAGTGCTGCTAACAATGAGTCTGCTCAGAAACGCGGATATAAATTCCATAAAGATGACAGTTTGAGCAAGCAAGGTGCATATAAAGATTAAGGCGATCGAGAATTGGTGTTAATGAGACCACAGGCTATAGTATAACCTACACGGGAACGTGAAGTGTAGATAAGAGTGGGTAGTGTATATGAGAACGTGTAGTGAATATCAGAACGAACGGTGTATCTGAGAACGTACTTTGTAAATGAGAAGGTGTAAAGCATATCGCGACGTGTGGTGTATATCAAAATTTTAATGTAGTGCATCTGAGAACATGTAGTGTAGATGACAATGTGCAGTGTATATGAAAACGCGTAATGTACATGAAAACATGTGGTGTATAGATGAGAACATGAGAACATCTTGTAAAAACATTTTTTTTGTCGTTTATCATAGGTTTCCCGTATTCAAAACGTCACAGTACATGGAAAGCTTAAAAGTAATTAGTTATTAAATGCATGAATATTAACGACATGAGAAATTTGAAAAACAGAAGAAATGTCTCTTTTATGCAATGTAATATAGGATATCAAAGGTCTTCTTGTGCTGTGCAGTCTATGCAGTGTGTACAAGGTCTGTTGTAGAAAGTCTGCATAAGGAGAATGCTATTTGCGCGATTACCGATGTCATACCAAATCAAAAAACGACATAGTGAACCTCTCTTTTTACGCGCACTACCAAACCACTAACGCTAAAATCCTTGCCCGTGCACGGCGAAACCATCATGTGAAACAAGAATGCATAAACGATTATGGTTTTTAATGCAACGTCGACAATACTGCAAAAACAAGCACTTGTCACAACCCGATCCAGTTAAGAAACAACAAGACCCACCTGTATGTTAACACCGGACAAAATGGAGACATTGACTTACTGTTACAACTCCCAGTCATTGCGCACTCAGCCAAAATTTGTGACCGGCACCCGCAGAACCTTCAGGAATCGGGCAACACACCACGACAAACAGCTGACTCGTGCTGAACTGATTAACGCTGGAGGACTGAAGCCGCTAGCCACATGTTGTACGAGGTAGTGACAGTCCAGTGCTGCAGGCACAGCTTCCGGCGTTCAGACAGACAAGCGCATGCTTTACCTGCCACGGTGAAAATGAAGACGGCATGAGGCGGGCGATATTGAGGGGTCTTTCGTAATTATTGTTTCATGACCTTTGCCAAACGGGGTTATGCGTTATGTACGCTTGCCCTCGGTGAACAATACATCGCGTGAACTATAGAGACAAGTGGAGTCATTTGTTTTCAACGGCGCCAATTTACACGTCCTATCGGAGTCTAATGTCTTAATTCCACCCCATTGTTGGGCCGGATTGCTTGGCTTGTTGTGTTCAGTAGTCTTCTGATTTGTTCAGACCTTTTCGTGACACCACGCTTAAGCTGTCCATATGATTTGTTGACTTAAATCATCACATTACAGAAGTTAACATATGAAATATCATTCCCTTATCGTTGTTACAAAAGTAATGTTTGATGACACCATTGTGTCACGACGTACACATTAATAATAAATATTATCGTTGTTAATAAACGCTAATTGCTTGATACATGCAGTGGCTTAGAGTATCAACAAGAATAGCTGCTAGTTTTGTTGTCAATACCTTTTTTATTCGCTTTGCGGGTTAATGTGGGTAAAATATCCAACACAGTTCAATGTAAACATTTCACAGGAGCTCTGTAATTAGCTTTCTTAGGTACTAATTATAGCTTTTTTATGACTATACACCAGGACGCAAACTTAATTCTGAACTGTAACAGAAATGTGTTTAAAAACGGAACACTTAATGTGTAATATACAAAAAAGATTTTTCAGTTTTCCAGTTGATATTCTCGAAGTTGGGAGTGTATGTAGATGTACAAAAATGAGAAATACAACTAAGCTGTGCATGCATTTTTAATGAGATGCACCCAAATCTGGTTGGGATACATTTGGAAATTTGCGTTCAAACAGTTTCCAGTCAATTTCTATACATTTGACTGATCAGATCACTACTGATTTTTTTAACAAGCTAGAAAGCAAATTTCATAGCGCATTCTAACAAATGCGTCAAGTTGCACTTTGACGATTTGCATTAGCAAGTCGTGAAAATTGTATATTATAAAATATTGCATGCAGAATGTTATGGACGTGTATATGGAGAGGAGCGACACTATTGGTAAAAGTTTCTTTTATTAATTAATTAATTTATTTGACACCGCGCTGATGAACTTTTAAATATATGATGGGGGTAAGGCTTACGGTGTAGGGCATTAGGTAATTGACAAACCTCTTGACTTGAATAGCGAGAGCTGGATTCAAACACATGACCTCAGTGGTGAAGGGCATGATTGTCGTGGAGAGCGAGGGTGTAATAATGTGAGTCAGCCCGGATCTTCTGTTTCCTCTCAATTATTAAACACACTAAAGCGTTGAAAGGACAGTTTATTATAAAGATTTACGTTTGTTGAAGGTTGGTTATTATTATTACGTAACAAATCGAACCTGGATTCCGTAATACTTTAACAGCTATAGTAAACGGCCTCTTAATTATTGACAATTCTTATACAATTCCCAGATGTTCATGGGTACAATGTGTCAACACTTTCATCCAGAAGTGTACTAATATGGCGTGGCACGTGAGGACAAATCTCGTACTGGTGTGTTAAGCTCGTATTAATGATATACTTTCCAAATCCACAGAGACTCCGTGTGCTTCAATAACACTTGTATCTCATGTGTTGGCCTATTCCTCGTCGTTAATTGCGTGTCCATGTCCAATCAGCAACCATATACAGGCCAAATCAACAGTAATACTTTGTAGATGGACAACAACTGTTATGCAATGGCGCAGATTGCTTCTCAAATGAACTGCGCAATACTCGAAAAGCAATTCTTCTTACCAGGGATTCGTATAATGGCAATGGCCCGGTCACAGTGTGATCTGAAACTAATGAAGCCTTCTGTACTGCGTATAGATGCACAGGTTGTGTATCGTAGATTCAAAACACCACCATTATTCCTTGTGTTCTACTACGGCTTTAGAAAAGCAATAAGGTGTTAGGATTGAGAGGAACTGGTGTCCAGCATTAATAAACATAATTGCGGTCGTATCAACAGTAGGAAATAGGAAAATAGGGAAATATACTAGAAAGTGTTGTTGAAAAAGCTTTAATATCAACGAAACTGGCAAATATATGTAGAATGATCTACTGAGTATTAATAGCGCAGTCCCGCTGCTCTATTAAACTGTTCGTGTGGTCTTGGCGACAATAAGCCGTCCATGGCAGAGTTCACCTAGTCTAGCGTTCGCTGAGGATCATTTGTCTTCCTCCAATATGGCGCTCAAGTCCGTATATCACAGCTAAGAATGATTGTCATTAAGTTGCCGAAGTTCAGTGGTTTACCTGGGGTACTCCGTTTCTTTCCACCCACACAATTGACCGCTATTATATAAAGGAACAAATATCTTATGTATGGCTTTAAACAACAAATATATAATATCGGCATTTCACCCGCCTATTGAGATGTCATTATTTCTCTCATTCGCTCGTTATGGATTCCTTGCCCCTCTTTTGGATATTACAGCAATTATTCTATTTCATTTCTCGCTTCCTCGTCAGCTCAATTTTTTCATTTGATTCTCTTTTCTAATATAAAAATTCAATTTGTAACAAACCCAAAAAATCGTCTTTGTTTTTTGGAGTTTATTATTTTTCTCTATGCTAGAATGTTGCTTTCATCAGCTTCTGACTACCACTCCATGTCATTAATATCGTCACGTTATTTGCTTTCTTCACTTTCCATTGTATCTTTTCATCTCTATGTTTGTTGACCGGCCCCCTATAGCACAGTTGGTAGAGCGTCCTCTTCGGGAATGGTGGTCCCAGTGTCAATACTGGCTCGAGACACACCTAAGACCTTAAAAGAGGAAGTTGTATCTTTCTCACTTGGCGTTCAACATGAAGGGGATAGTGCAACGACTGGCTGACCCGTATCAGTATAATGGCTCGGGCGGGACGACTTACTTGCCTTCGGTAAGGTGCCTCTGTGAACCAGCACTAGATAAAAGAGCGGTGGAAATCCGTCCTGCATCGAGGAGGCACATTACAAGCACTCTAAGGATTCAATCGTTGTCATATGACTGAAAAATTGTTACTACGACGTTAAACCCCAAGGGCTCACTCACTGACTCATTCACTCACTCTATATTTGTTTCTCTCTGCATTTCTAACAGTCCCATTTCTTGTCTAATTTATTGTCTTCAAAAACTCTCCAACTCGAAATGAACTCATTCGGTAATAATTTATCGTCGTACAATCGGTCACTCAGACGTCCATTCTCAGCCTATAGACGGTCCTCCTTCTCATTAGACATCACACTGGCCAGGAAGCTCGAGCTTAAGCCGGAGCTATCCCACGGACCATGTTAAAGATTAGATAAACATTTGACTTTCGGCAGGGATCGGTCTACCTACGACTAAGGGTGTACAGGACCTGCGCGGCAGCACTATGTGGAACCAAGCGACATTACTTCCGCTTGGACTGGTCGTTAGTTTCGCTATTATGCAAGATACATTGGCCTGGGTTTCTGTTTCGCTTGCCCAGATAAAGTGACACATTCGACGGTTTGGTCATTTTATAATTAAGCTCGCCCGTAAGGTCCCCCAATTGTCGAGCCCCCCAATTAAGCCCGATTGTGAGCTTATAACCAACGAGAAGGGATTCTCCCTAAATCCCTCTTGTACACACGCTGCACCTGGTCTGCCAATGTGCCAGGGTACTTCCAGAAGGTGTTCATTTCTGCTGGTGGGAACGAAATTGGTCCAAATAGACCGGAGTCAGGCAGATGGCTAAATAATATTTAGCATCGGTCTGTCTGACCGTTTCATCTTATCACCTAGAACGGCCATAGTTCGAGAATTTAAAGGTCTTGAGGGTTGGGCGGAAAAGCAATCGGTTGGCATTTTGGCAACCAATAATTGGTCGAGACAATGATTTATGTAGCGGTTTGCTAATTGAGTGGTTGATTTATTGATGGATGGATTTATTGAATGATCAATGGATGGGCTGAAATACTCATTGATGGATGGATTTATTGACTGATCAATGGATGGGCTGAAATACTCATTCGATAAATGGATTAAGTCATAGCTGGGTGGATTGCTGGGTAAGTGAAATCAGTGAGGGGAATTGATGGAATCGTCAAATGGATTCTTTCAGAGATGGATAGATGGAATGAAGAATGAATTGACAGGAAAAACAACAGGAATGTTTTTCTGATTATTGACAAGCATTCGTTTGTTCCTAAGCTTAACGACCGGATAAAATCCCAGATCCGGTCAAAATGTACTAGCACAAACATAACCACTGGCTGACCGATATTCAACTCAAAGTGAGGAAGTACGAAGATCTGGCTTATTTTCAACGCCAAACACTGTAATATAAGATCTCCATTTTTAGGTACTGGGCAAGTCTCATTTACTTATTTATTTGACTGATGCTCAACAATATTTCACTTGTGAGATAGACAACGACGGGAAAGTATAATAACACATTGGTTAACTTACTCCACATGTATCCATAAATAAGACAAAGTTGTCTGCGTGTGCACAGACCATGTTCAGGAAAAAGTCGATCACTGATTGGTCTCTCATCGTGTCTTGAAATTAAAAGGTAACTTAGGCATGACACGCACCTCGATTTATACACTATCTTGCTCTCGTTTACCCGACCATTTTATTTATTTATTTATTTGATTGTTTTTTACGCCGTACTCAGGAATATTTCACTTATGCGACGGTGTCCTGCATTATGTTGGGAGGAAACCGGGCAGAGCACGGGGGAAACCCACGACCATCCGCAGGTTGTTGGAAAGACCTTCCCACGTACGGCCGGAGAGAGGAAACCAGCATGAGCTGGACTTGAACTCACAGTGACCGCATTGGTGAAAGGCTCCTGGGTCATTACGCTACGCTAGCGTGCTAACTAACTGATCCACGGAGGCCCCTCCCGACAACTTTAATATTAGTAAATGACCATTTATATGACTAAGTTTACTACCAGGCTAGCAACACAAAATGAACGTGGACATGAAGGTGGATTAAAAGTAAAGGAAGTAAACGCAAAACACAGGAATACCAGGGGAGAAGCATTGTAATTTTCTAAATGTCACATAGGATGTAAACGAAAATGGTGTGGTCTAAGGGTAGACGTTTGTCAGGAATTAATGAATAACTGCGGTTTCAACCGCCTCGTGGCAATGGATTTAAGTAGAAAATGCAGCTATCAACGGTTGTAGTTTGATGACACATAGGCGCAAGGTGGCGGAGGTGCCACCATTGTGTCGTTAATAAGCTCTGACCATTGATTCAGTTTTAATGATGCTGAATTGTCAATTTGATTTTAATGATGAAATAAATAAAATATATAAATAAATACACAATTAAATATACTAGTAGTTAACGATACAACAACAATAAAAAGATCTTAAAGAACAGATCTTAGTAGTATTACGCAATAACTTGGTTAATTTTGTGTTGGGATTAATTAGTTAAGTGTAATCCACTGATTTCCTTTTATACGGGAATGTAGAGATTATTTTAATTTCACTTAGGTGTTCAAAACTGAAATTATATGCATTGTCAAAGTCCTCATTGAATATAATAGGGGTACCATCTCCCGCGCAATACTGGCTATTGGGGTCAAAGCCTAATTGTCAATTGTTCTCTTGGAATGTGTATGTAATACGTAACCAGTCTGTTAAAAAAAATATATATCGCAAAGGCAGGAAAGAACACACTTAAACATCTTAGGCCTGAATTTTCTTAGGCGGAAAATATACCCCATTAAAAATGCAACAACTTATCCATTCTGCAAACTACGCCCTTTCGTCACATGTTAGACAGTGAAGTAAAAGGACACTTACAGCGATGTCATGTAAAAAATAATGGACTTTATGTCTCATTTCCTGTAGTCTTGACAGCCTCAAGATCAAATTGAAAAAATATGCGTACTTTGTCGAATCCCTATGGTATTACTCCTTTAGTTAATTTACTTACTCAGGTGCAAAGAATTAGTTCGCTACATGCAGCTAAATGTCTCCCTTGAGCTCTAAAGAGAGGAATTCCTCGTCAGCGGATTTGAACTATGTTCTCTGAGAAGAGTTTTTAACTCTGTGTCCACATAAGTCTTTTGTGTAGCGAAGACACAATGGAATTCCTATACAGATCCGATGTGGCATTAGGCCGTGCTGTAAGCATTAGTTCTGCTCGCTGAACTTCATTGTATCCTCCATTCAAAGTAAACAATTAAACATGCTCCTGAACAAGGCCTTGGCTCGATTACTTGTGGAAAAATAAACTATGCCTGGCGCTACCTTAGTAAATGTCATTTTTCTGCGACCGTTTTAAAAAAAAATATCAATATCGTAACAGCTGGGTAGAATTGATTATTTAATTCAAACGTGTGTTTTATTGGGATCAGTTGTCTGAAGGAGTTTGTTCTATAAAACAACTTCTTCCTGACAACTGTACCTCCGTCTCTTCAGACTTGTTGGCATGTCGATCCGGTCTGGTGTTGTTGGCAGGTAGATACGGTCTGGTGTTGTTTGCAGGTAGATCTGGTCTGGTGTTGTTGGCATGTAGATCTGGTCTGATGTTGTTGGCATGTTGGCATGTAGATCCGGTCTGGTGTCGTTTTGCAGGTAGATCTGGTCTTGTGTTCTTGGCACATAATCGTTCCTTTCAATTAGTACCGATTATTAAGATGCCGACAAATATTATGCCGTTAATATCGTTAAAGATCGTATTTCAAGCAATAATGAAGACCAGAATTAAAAGGGACAAAACTCACACGTACATCATATGTTGAATACACTGGACTTATGTAAAAAGATACAAAGAATATGTAAAAAGTCTTAAACTGCAACGGCAGGCAACAATAAAGCAGCCGACGGCTTAATTATTTACCTTGTTATTTTCCCCAAAATAATGATGTTCTTTCACAGAGAGAGGGAATGGACTTTTCGTGACAAAGAGGACAAAGGGGATTACTCGGTAAAGTCAAACCCACGACTATAAATCCCAAATGGAATCGTGTACTCAGTTCTGGTAAAAAAGATAAAAAAAAACTAAAGCATTTAACCAAAGCGTAAAACTTGAGTTATTCGGTGCAGTGAGGGATAAGAGAACATAATTAGTAGACCTGCTAGGTTTGGAAGTCATTTGTAGCTAAAATATGGAATAAATAGGGAATAAATATGAATTCAAAACATTTGTTAATAGCTGAGAGCAAGGGTGAGCTTAGGTAAACACTTCAGTGGGAAAATGGCAACCGGTGAAAACGTAAAACCTTTCTTTGAACGTTTCGAGATTTGTTCAGTTACATTCGACCCTGCCATCAGGCAGGCATGGTGAACGGACAATCTTGGTCGATGGGATAATGCGATCCTGAGGAACCAAGGTACCGTGCTTGGCGACCATATATAGGCTCGTCTGAAACATGGTGTCGCCAACCTGACCAGACTTCACTGCGACATCGTGTAAACCGGGCAGAAACAACTGTCATAAACGGTTAAGTGCACTTAAGCACACTTCCTTTGTAAAAACGAAGTGATTTGACATCTAATAGGTCGGTAACGAAGTCAAAAATACGGTTTCTGATTCCGAAAAGCTGAAATGATTTGCATTCCGTAAGCAAGGAAGAGAAAGGAAATATCCTTTGACAGAATCGAGCACGTTCTAAGTGCCCCCCTCGAAAGAACTCATTAACGGCAGATGGCAACGTTTCAATTAATGTGTCGCAAAGAGTGAAAGACTCAATGGATTCTCATTCTCTGAAATCTGCAATCCAAAGGACCTGGAGGTTAGCTCCTTGCTTGCAACAAGTTGTCGAAGGTTGACAAAGATAGCTGGCTTTATTATTTTATACCAAATTGCCCTTGGGACGATTTTACAAAGCATTTCTGACTCAAAATTCAAATCTTTCCACAACGGGATTGAAGGTTGTAATTTACATACATTTGACTTGAGATAACACTGGTGAAGTAGAAAAATTACTTCACAAAACCAAAAAATAAGCTTCAGGATCATATTTAAAGTTTTGACAATTCAGAAAAGTGAAAATTGAGAAATTGGTCCTTAAAACTGAAAAGATTGTCACTAACTATATCGCGGCTATACATATTTACATATCTACGCTTATTTCATGAAATTAACACCAAAAAAGCTGGTCAGTAACAAGCTATATATTTTTATTGCGGACTTATACGTTGTATGTGGGAAATGCGCCACATTTCAATCGTCACCAGATATGCGGACACCGGATACGCATAAGCTGTAGCCCGAACGGCGTGTGCCAAATCTGCAGGCGTGCCCTGTCTTTCTGACAAGACAAGATCGTTAATATCTGATAACAGTAACCACTACACCGTTGCCTTCCAGGAAACTATTTACGTCCTAGTTGACAACGAATCTGTGTAGTGTCGTGGGGACCTAGTTTATTACCGTGTCTAATGGTCAGGTAACATGGTTAACATTTCATTAACTCCGTTTTTTAGTATATGACAGAAATAACAGCCCGACGGATTTTTTTCCGTAATGGTAGATTGCTCGTGCAATCAATAGAAAGAACAAATTAAAGAAAAAAAAAACGCCGAGGCGTGGAGAAAAATCGATGAAACGAAACGTAAGAATCCCGTACTTAACGGCTATAATTGACAATTGTTTTTTTTTTGTAGCTGGGAATTCGCTCAGCGTCGTCCCTACCTGACTTAGAGCATTGTAGAAAACTCCCAGGAGAAACAACCTTAGACGTTCAGCTAAGAGGTCGGAAAAAGATGCTAACAGTTAATGACGGGATTTCTGACAACTCCAAGGTTCCTGACGCTTGCAACAGTTTCAGCTCGCTCAAGCGGGTTGCCATGGTAGCAAGAGCAAGATGGAGATGACTATGTGTGCCGCACGTTTTTCCTGAACGTGGTACACTCACCTGCGGTCGAGGCACTATCTACAGGATTGCCTAGTCTCGACAATTGCGGTTTATGCTCTACCATCATTAAGATATCTTGGGGGAAAGTTTCATAAGTAGTGCCGGGCTGTGTAATCTTTAACACGTCTTGTATTGACATATGCTTCTTGTGTAGGTGGCGTTTATGGCGACTGATGGCAATATTCTATGATGCTCAGGGATATACGGAAAGGTATTCAAACAGCATTATAAACCGAATTATATGATACGAATAGAAATGTGTACATTTATTGTCTTTTCCTGTGGCAAGGCGAGTCCATGCCGCAAGAAGACGCAAGTCCAGCCGCCATTGAAGCATCATGTCGACGACACCAAGCATGACATTTCACCCAACTTACAGACAGCAGATCAGCTAGTCCTGTTTCCTTGCCCATTTTGCTCAACTAAATTTTAAAATAAACCGATATAAATTAACACTGGGAATTTAGTCAATAGAAGAGGAACCACTTGGGTAACAGTGTAAAACATATACATCTCCCATGGATGAATGTCAGAAAATGAAGACTGTAACAATGTGATACACTACTGATGGTTGGACACCGTAACAATATGATACACTACTGATGGTTGGACACTGTAACAATATGATACACTACTGATGGTTGGACACTGTAACAATATGATACACCACTGATGGTTGGAGACTGTAACAATATGATACACTACTGATGGTTGGAGACTGTAACAATATGATACACTACTGATGGTTGGACACTGTAACAATATGATACACTACTGATGGTTGGAGACTGTAACAATATGATATGCTACTGATGGTTGGAGACTGTAACAATATGATATACTACTGATGGTTGGAGACTGTAACAATATGATACACTACTGATGGTTAGCTCCATAAAAATGCAAACATTATTAAAAGATCGACGTACCTAACCCTGATCTGGAAACACGACCATTTCGTATTTACATACATTAAGCACCAAATTTTATTTGTAACTTATTGCCATATTTTATTTATTTAATTATTTCACTGGTGTTTTACATCGCCCAGCATTATGGTGGGAGGAAACCGGGAGGTACCCCGGGGAAACCCACGCCATATTCCGTTATGGAAAATCTGACAGAAAAGCAATTATTAAAACTTCATTTAAAACTAGTTTTAGTTTGTCGCATTTATTTGAGCGACTTGTTTAACGCCATTGGAGAGCGCCCTGTACAGTTTGGCATTTCATGAAATATTTTTTTCTCTACAAGAGAACGCACTACATTGCACTAAAATTTCTGGGATATCAGTAATAGAAGCAACTCGGAGAAAAGCTTGACATGCAAAGTCAAGCTATTCTAATCACAGCTGCCCTATATATAACATAGTCGACCGGTGTGAACAAATCTGATAACAAGAAGGATTCCGCAAACCCTTGCTATGAGATCACATCTTCGAGAAAAAAAAAACATTGTCAAAAAAAAAAAACAACAAAAAAACAAAAAACAAAAAAAAAATAAAAACAAAAACGTAAAAATATTGAAACTATCAAATCCCTGTGCACAGATTAAATAGGATAACGTGCCAAAATCACTTGGGCATAATTTGTATCATGGTCTAAGGGAAGATAAATCAGCTGGAAAAACAAACAACGATGTTCCTGGGTTCTGTCATAAACTCAACATGTGCCTACATGGGAAACTAAGCCATGTTCGGGGAGGTGGCGCTTAGGGATTTGTCAGTGTTTTCAATCAATCAACATCAACGTTTAGAGGCTTCGTTGTGGTGGTTTGTAATGTGTCACAGGTACCGCTTTTAAGGTAATGCGTTTCTTTTCTGCTTAAATGGCTTTTCGTACTTTTTTGGCTTTTGCTGCAAATCAGTGTCGTATAAGCATTTAGACGTGGATGTTACAGTAGATTTAAACGTACACAAAAAATATGCGAGCATAGATGTGGACAACGTCATCAGCTGCGTGCCATATAACCAATACAGACAAATCCAAGATCGTGGCCTAATCTTTAAGCTGTATCTTAGAAGGATTGTCCTATATTTAATGCACTCGTATACCAACTGTCAACCGAAGTGGATCTTTCGGTTCAATAATCACCTGGCAAATTCCTAAAACGACGTTTAATACAAACGACAACGGAACTGAGAAAGTATATAAAGTGCAAAATTAGGGCGAAATCAGACAAAGAGAAGCAGTCAACAGTTTTCAATGAAGTTACAGAGATCTAATGAATGTTCTAGGTGAAGGAAAGAATTCGGTATGCACCATGCTACTATATAAGTTGTGGATAGTCAAAATAAGTTTCTCCGTTAGTTGCGCTTTGATTGCAACTGTCCATACATCGAGCGTACTGACAGGGTTGAAATAGATCGCCACGTTGGATATATGAACAGCTGCGAATAAATCGCTTCTGAGGTGCATATTGTATTAAAGACAACTTGAATATACGAGGCAGGTACACGATCTGAATACTGATTTCACTCATTCGCCTAGAACATACCTTGCGTCTTTCCAGCATCACATTTGAAACTCTTATATAGACTGCTTCTCTTTACATGTTTCCGTCCTAATTTCGTACTTTTAATTTTTTAGTTCTTGTTCGTTTGTGTTAAACGTCGTTTTGATAACTGGCCTTGCGAATTATTAAGCTGGAACGTCCATCTTGGTGGACGGATGGTTTACGAATGTCTGTTTCTACGCATAGAATGGAAACTCTATATTTCAGTGGCGTAGTTTCTCCAAGGAATTTCCAAATGTCTTCTACAGTGTTTTACCTTACGTCGTTAAAGAACTTCTTATCTGTTTAGCTTTTAAAATGTTATCAGAAATAGATAGTTATTTTACCCTAAGAGCAGTTTCTTTTTGCTCATTTCTATGTCAATGCTCAATTGAACAAATGCTACGGTGTCCAAACCTTCACCGTTATAATCAAGGTATTAGAACTAAACGCTAAAGATAAGGCAAATCTGTATCGCTATGGGTAGGCCATTTTTTTCAGACTAACGTGTGTGCAATAAGCGCATGTTGCCAATGCGGTTATCAGTCAGCGACTTGGACAAAGAGCCTGATTCCTAATAGGACCATTGGCGAGTTACATGGGTGACGGATAACGATACTAGCTTACAACACATCTGGTCCGGCAAAAATCGGTTGTGAAATAATGCGAAACATGGAGATAAGCGGACATGAAGCCAACAGAAGGACATCATTATGGGTAATAAATCCTTGCTGTCTCGAACACTGTCTGATAAAGACACAGAAAAATTGTACAAGTCGACAAAATGTGAACTCCTGGACTCCTCAATCATATACGGTGAGAATTGCATCGAGCTGGTTTGGCAGGAGAAGATCCATTGCACAGCAAGCATTTTCAGCCAACATGTTATAGACGCTATAATCCTTAACGTTTGCGATCAAAACGGCGTGTTATGCTACTTGCTCAGAAACGACATTTGCGGCGCTAGGAGATATCAGATAAAAGATGGATATCTTCTTACACCATTACCACTGGGCAAGTCGTTCATCGCTATGCCGGTCACGTATGGGGTGTGACAGATCACATCATTCGGACTCAGTGATACGCAGGTAGAAATGATGAATTAAATTTTCACTACCTGAACGAACGCTATTTTGTCTTTCATGCTATAAAGCGATGGGAGCACGCGTCATTTCATCCGGTTGATGCTATGACTTACAGGCACGCCACCAGCATCACGACAATCACAGATCAGGTGAATTTCGCTTTCTCACACGCATTAAAGGTCATGGTATCTTCATCAAAACCATTTTTCTATTTTTAAAACCTCTTCAGCTAAACTCGGCCAAACCAATGGTTCTATGTGGTCCAGGATTAAGCAGACAAAAATGTCAAATGCTTGGGCTTGCCAGTGATATTGTGTAAACAGAAACCATTTATCAAATTTGCGTCTGAAAAAATATTTCCAGAGAAGACTGCCGAATGCTTTAGATATTAAAATAAATGTGGGTATCCAGGTTCTGACTTTATGTCCGTATTCGGGTTCTTGCTTTTAATTTTATTAGTGAAATGATACGGCTTGTTTTAATCAACTGAGCCAATCCTTGACAGTTTCTTTATACGTCGAATCCATAGGCCCCATTGGGATATCTTGGATGAGTTTTCGGAGAGTAATCAATGGAAGCAACAACCCTGACAGTATGCACTGCTTATTATGCGAATAATTTCCCGATAATTTAAAAAAGAGAGGTACGTAAAGCATTCCTCTACTAATGAAAACTATAGTTAATGTTATAAACGGAATGCGTATGAACCTGTCCTTCTGCCATCTGCCAGTTTTCGTCTACAAGATCGCGAAGTGCAGTGTAAAGAGCATTTCCACAACGCTTGAGATGGGAAAATGACTTGTGAGAACCGCAAGAATTAGATTTCATTGGGTTTTCTTTATTGAAAATTTTACATCATTTTGAACCACTGCCACCACTTGACGAACTTGACCTTTGGAGAGAGATCGACGAATGTGGACCTCACCACCGATGTCCTGGCGCGGTGCAGTTTAAACAGCACTAATACAATGCTCTAGAAGGGAAACGGAGTAGGATCACATACATGTAAAGTGAGAACCGCAACATTTACAATTCCGTGGGTTTTTCTTTGTTTAAAATTTTTACATCACTTTGCACCACTGCCATCACTAGGCAAACATGACCTTTGGAAATGTGGACTCGTTTGGGTTTAACTTCACCACTGATGTCCTTACGCGGACCTACAATCAGGTCTTTGTTTTTACAATATCACTGAGCACCAGATGCATACAAATTCAGGGATGCCGACATGTTAGCTATGAACACCCGAACAATTCAGGTACATGTAGTTGGGCCGTGAGTTCTTCAGTGCCTGGAGGTAATAATGTACAACCTTCAACAGATCTCGCTATTCAACACGCTCGCCGTGTCTACAGTGCTGAATGATTTGTGCGCTTAGCCAAACCAGTGACGTAAAGACCATAAAGAACTTTGCCTTGTCAGTGTAAAAGGAGCAAAAAGTAGAAAATGGACTTTGATTTCCAGAATATTTAATTTTATACGGAATCTATTCTGATTGGCAGATGTGAGAGGTAGGCAAGACCAGAGTATGCCCTGAATTTTAGGTATGGTATAAGCGTGACGAAAGCTGCAAGATATAACACAGGAAACCCTCTCTCCACAGTCAGCCATTCAGCGTCGATTCTGTATCCCTTTAAACTAACGATAACGTAGCAACTATTGGATATTTGTTCTCCGGAAAGCAGGGTGTCTCAATTAGAGCCATGTATGAAATGTTTTTCTTTTCCTATTTCTTTATGTACTTATATGATTGTTTAAGAATTTTTCACTTACGCGATGGCTGTCAGTTTTATGGTTGGAGGAAATTGGGGTGCACGAGATAAACAGCTGACCTTTGTTAGGTTACTGACGTAGTAGTAGAAGCGGGGCGCATGTCTGAAGTCGATTTCAGCTGGTACCTCATGCGCCTTTGTGATTGAAAGACAAGCACCTTTAGCCACAGATCACGGCTCTTTCAACTCGTGTGGGCATTTTTCACATCACAGTGTAAGAAATACGTGTCATTTTGTAAAAGGGAATGTTGAAATAATGTTTCATAATGACCAAATGACAAGTGTGATGATTTGGGCGGCGTGTCAGTGGGTACTTCCAAGGTTACTCTAATTCCAGCAATGGCAGCAAAGGCTAATTTGTCTTGAGAGACACGTTAAATATTAATCGATTAGAAACAGGTTATAAATAATTAAAGGCAAAAAAGAACGGAAATGGGGGAAAACCCATGAGTACTTTACAAGGATTAAGTCAATGCGATTAATTCCGTTGTGGAACTTCGATCAAATTGTTAACATGTCAATTTACGTTGTCCAAAACGGAATTACCAGGACTTTAACTAAATTGAAAACTGTTACAAAATGTAAAGATAGCAGCCCAAAGAAATTTGGGGCGGACTTTCTCAAAACCTTTCTTCACACGTCCACTGCTGGAGAAGAGTCATTAAAGCTTTAAAATGTGCTAAAAATGTTTAGTCCCCTAGAATCGCAAGCAGACAGAATGAGCTTGATACCACTGATCTGTTGGTGGCTGATTGCACAGTTTAATGTGCGCTGAAAACCACTTGTCTCATATCAATATGGTCTACATATCTGTCACACCTGAGAAATTTCATGTGTAATTTGCGAAATGACGCCATTGTATATAGGTGAAAATTTCTTAAATGTGGCGTTAAGCAATGAAGTAAAGCAAAAGACACAAATCCATTAACAACCATTTCTCCTTGAGTTCTTGGTTTTATTCCTTTCGAAGTCGGGAGAGACCGGGATCAAACCCAGGTCGGATCATACAAAACACTTTAAAAATGGTAAAATGCTTCCTCGCTTGGCGCTCAGCACTAAGAGCTTAGAGCAAGAAAAACAGGACTGGTTGGCACAGAGTCAGTAAGCTGATTGGGACGTCATGTCTAGTGTCTTTGACATGATGTTTCAGTGACGGCAGCACAAGAAAAGACCCCAAGCATGCATGCATGCACGCACGCACGCACGCACGCACGCACGCACGCACGCACGCACGCACGCACGCACGCACACACGCACACACACACACATACACACATACATACATACATACATACATACATACACACTTACATACTTACATACATATATTTTTGTTCCCTGACATACCCTGACGACGACATTAAAATATCGTTATGAAATACTTTATGAATATGAGGTGATAGGCCACAAAGACCATGTATATGTACATTTGGGGTTATTATTTGGGGTTCTACGTCGCACGTCAACTTTTGAGTACTATGACAAGTACCATTTTGATTTGCCGACTTGGCTGATTTTTCATAAAAGTCTCCAACAAGAAATGGCCGTGAGGGCGACAATTTCCAGCAACGTTGAAAGTTAAAAGCACCTGATCCTACAAGGTGATAGCGAGCGAATTAAATAGCAGTATTTAGGCACTTACATGGACAGTGGAATAAAACCTTATCTGAGGTAACTTGCCATGAGGCTAAATTTTACAGGTTCCGTGTGCCCATTCGCCAACTATCACACTTCTCTGAGTGACGTGCATATTTATATTTTATGAGCTCAAGAATTACCTACTTACAGCATTAGCAATACATATCAAAATACAAAAATTATGTCGGAATTTCTCTGGTTACTCTCTTTCTCTAGCTCACAGTTACAGAACAGTTTAAAAATGAATGTGTTTGAAAACAACAGTTCCGTGAGAAAGCATTCTTACTCAGAAGGCAATTCAGTCTTTTACCTCTTCAGGACCAACACCACGTTTCCGTTTCAATTGATACAAATGACATGTTGACTGAAAAAAAATTACGTGCGTCGGTTGAGGCTCGTGGGGTGCAGCGCTAGATTTAACACTATAGATCTAATTAATATAAAATTCAGTATTGTTACTGGCGAAAACTTGTCGTGTAAATTTTTCATTTGACAGGTTCTTATCTGTGGTATATCTAATTCGGCGCCTGGCCGTACGTGGGAAGGTCTGTCAGCAACCTGTGCGGATGGTCGTGGGTTTCCCCCGGGCTCTGCCCGGTTTCCTCCCACCATAATGTCGGCCGCCGTCGTATAAGTGAAATATTCTTGAGTATGGCGTCAAACACCAATCAAAAAAAAAAAAAAAAAAAAAAAACTAATTCGGCGCCAATAATCCAAATGATTAAAAGCTTCATTAATTGCACAGTGTCATATCTTCCGCCTTGCCCTCGTGGTCCATTTAATACTGCCATTCATATGCGTCATATTTATACGACTCTGTTACCAAGGATCCCATTTGGCCTTGATGACCTTGTCTACTTCTGTCTCCTCTGAGGCTTCTAGGACAAGGCAAATATTAAGATGACAGGAGTGGTAGTTAGACATGCTGGAGACAATAAAATTCTTCGCATTGCCCAAGGTTAAACAAAACTGAAGCTACACATTAGTTCCCGGGAATGGGCCGCTTAAACAGATGACAATATGGGGAAATTTGCCCATCGGTTTACCCAGATTATAACTGTCTACGCCTCTAATGGCGATGTCATGGGCTGTTTACTGCAACAGACGAGAAAGGTAACGTACCCAGCAGTAATATATAGCGAATAAATCAAGAGCGTTATTGGCTCAATTATTCCTGATTCGCCACCCGATGTTCCAATTATCTCTTGGATAATTACAACGCACACACATCGGGACATCGGAAACATTACAATGCAAAAGTAATAAAGGATTGTATTTTACTGTTATTGACTCGTGCCACACAACGCGGGTATCGCATGGCTTCATTGGCTGGCAATTCCTAATCACTTTCCGGTAAACACTTGATAACGTCGTTGTTCGACTGACTTCGTTGCACGAATTTTAATACAACCGGCCACAAGACTGTATTTAATTAAAGTTGGTACATGCAAGTTTGAATACATCAGTCTATTCAGACGGAATACTGTCAAACTGTAGAGCACACTGATATGTTTTTTTTTTCTCAACTCTCGATATATTGTCATATATTAACTTTGTACGGAATTCTATTCCAGATAACAGGGATCAGTCTATGGTCTAGTTGTTAAAGGGGCTTGTCTCTCAATCGATGGGACACACGAAGTGTGGGTTCAGAAAAGGCAATGGACATGAAATCTGCAGATTCCCCCGCCCCACCACTCTTGTGGAGCTTTGGTGACAGTAAGGGAGCCATTTCGCTCGTGCAGCCGTTTGCGCGGTCTAACATTTGTATATGATGTGTGTTGAAATTTCGGATTATGGTCGCCAGTTTTAAGCGGGCACTGTGGTTTCCTCCACCAAAAGAGATGCATATTTTGGTTATCGATAACTTATCAACAAACATGGAACACGAGTTGGATACATATTTAATTCTTTCCCTTGACCATTCCCGTAGTTGGGGTAGTAACCAGCCAGCACGGCGCAATGGCCCAGTAGCCTCCAACTAATCCGGTGGCAATGTGTTCAAGTCCAGCTCATGCTGGCTTTTTCTCCAGCCGTACGTGGGAAGGTTTGCCAGCTAAGTGCGGATGGTCATGGGTCTCCCCCGGACCCTGCCCGGTTTCCTCCCACCTTAATGCTGGTCGCCGTCGTATAAGTGAAATATCCTTGAGTGCGGTGTAAATAAATAGAACATTCTCTGCGTCTTTCGGTCAGCATTGAAACTGTTGAGTGCTTCACTTTATATTTTTAGTCATTATTCCTTGACATACTTTCTTAATTCTTTGGTGGGTTATATTGATCGTTGCTTTGGAAATTTGTCTTGCGATTATTGACTCGTAACGTGCACTGTGATAGATGACTAGTATACGAATGTCTATTTCGCTTGGACACACTGTTAGCTTTTAAAGTCTCGTTGTGGGTTGTGGCCTAGTGGATAAGATGATTGTCGTGAAATTAACATGGAATCCCTGATATGACTTCGTCTCTTTGCTTCCTTTGGAGGGGAGCGGAGGGGGAAGAGAGGAAGGCAGCGATGGGGAGTGGGGGTAATAAATGGTTGACAGCTATCGGTCTGCTGTCCAGGTGGTCTTACACAAAAGTCGTTAAATATTACCTGCAATTTGAACTCGCTCTGTGGGTTAAAATCTGTGTGTTATGCGCGGGAAGGTAGATCGGTATCTTTCCATAGGCCTGTGGTGAAAGTAAAATGGTCTCGAGTACTTGGCAAATCGTCAGTAAAAGAAATTAATACAACGAATGTACAAGATGGTTCTGTCAACAATTTGTTTAGAAATCTTTTACTTTTATCTTGCATTTATCTAGTGCTTCCGGGAAGACTTGTCTATTTTAATGTCTCCCAGAGAGCGGTTCAGTGTTCAGGCATCCTCACTATCAAGAGAAGATGAAGAACGTTAACGAACAGTGGTACACTGTGACAAAGGCAGTCTTACCTTTATGTAAATCTTGCAACTGTCCTAGCATAGTATATCACATAAACGTTCAACTGCGAGATGAAAATGCTTTGCCAGCATTATGATAAACAATCCCAAATGAATAAAACTCAACAAAAATTTCCCCCCAAAATGGTGGTATCACATCGGAAAGATCCTTGTTAAAAGAAAGATATGTCACCGGTGCGCTGTGGTCGTTACTGTTCACATAAGCGTTACAGAAATTCGAGTTTTCGAGATTTGAATTGGATGTCATGTCTAGTATATAGACCATGGAACGCCCCGTCACAGTCTACGAGAATTTTACAAATGTTGGATTTGACATACATGTTCAACATCATTTAGCTTCGAGAAAGAAACCTTTATGTAACCTTTAAGGGTAAAAGTAGTGGGTAGCTTGTGTCAAATATTCAAAATGGATGAATTCTTGTAAAAGTGTCTCGGAGCGCCCACTTACATGGTCTACGATTGGTACATGAATAAGGGATGGTTTAGTTCCAATGTACTTACTACTTACTAGTATTTAGTACTTGGAGTATAACAGGAACAAGTGCAATTAAGGCCAATCGTATTAATAAACTACGACGTTGTTCTCAATAAATAATTTCCTTGTTCCCGTTTGTCGAGAAAAGTGAGGTTCTCAGCGGTGCAGTGGGATTGTTAAGTTGCATGATTTATTTATGCTTAATCGTTGTTTTTTTTAAGTTCTTTTATGATAAACTTCACTTTTTACTATGCTGATGCCATTTAGGGTTAAAAATGGTGTTAAATATCAATATTATATTATCAGTATAAAGTAGTTTTTCAATTATATTTCCTTGAACAAATGACAAGGGTGAAAATTTTTCATCTTAGTTATATAAGACTTATTTTATGTACACGTCAATGATAAAAATTGTCCACTGTGTTGCACAGGCCGTTATAATTCATGCCGACGTTATGATACGAATACGTTTGTACGTTAGTTGTCTGATTGAGTCAAGTTTGACGATACAAATGGTTTATTAAATGTGTATGCCTTATTTCTACACAACAGCTGTCGCACTAAACAACTATGAGGCACACAAATACACCTTAATATTGATGGGAAGTAGGATAGTAATTGACAAGCATGATATTGCACAGGGGCAGACGAAAATAGTTGAATAATGGGTTCATCAACCCATTTAGATTACCAATGCCAATAACTGTGTTTGCAATAAAATAGTTATACATGTTAATGAACTTACATGTATATAAATGTATTTATTTATTTATTTGCTCGCTGTACTAAAGAATATTTTATTTATACCACGGCGGCCGTAGATAAATAGTGACACTCATAGTTTTGTTGAATGTAATCGCAATCCAGTTTAAACATGCACATATATCGTAGTCATCCATTCGTGATGAAAGTCAGATGAAAATTTCAGTCACGTACACACCGTTATAGGTATTGTCCAGTACCCTTCTGCTGATGCACCTAACCGGACAAAAACTAATATATTACATATATCTACTTTTAAAACATATATTAGATATTTGTGTATGTGCTATAGTCAACTGATAATTCTCATTTCGGCCAATTCGATGCAGTTTTGAAGCTTTTCATAATTTAAGGGTGAAGGAGGCTGTACCCCAGTACAAAATTTGTATCTTGTGCAAAAGACCTTTCTGGCGGCACACTTCCTTCATGACAAAAACAATAACTGCTTTTGTTTTTTTACCTTGACATAGACCAGCTTGATGACTCAGACGTAGTACTGGATAGCCTTGGCACTTTACGAACTCTATGAGGATTTTGTTTCAAAATTTGTCATTTCTTTGCAAATTACTGTCTTAAATGCTTAATTTTAATATAATACAAAGATAATTTTGAAAACTTTGTAATACTATTATAGAAGAACTATATATACGTAATGTATCCACGCATAAATATATTTGGTATCAGCAATGCGGAATGCGAAACTGCCTATATATCTAGCGTAGTGAACAGCGGTGCAGTAGCCTTCTGTTGATGATGACCCTGTTTGCCGTTTTCGGTTTGGCGATAAATGATATTTGCCACTGGCATGTTGACTGCGTTGTGTCACACAAGGTTTCAGTGATGGACAAAACGTCTGCCTTTAAGCACCCTGTCAAAACTCTGCAAATATTTGCTACATGCTATACCATTTTCTGTCTTTTGTCTTGTTATGTCATGTTGCTGGTGAAAAGCGCTTAAAACTTAACTTAAGTAAACTTAACTTAACTTAACTTAACTTACACTTCTGGTATTCCACTTAAGCAGTCCACAAATCATCTTAATCTTATTCGACCAGTTACATTAAATCCATAGAATTAAATTATCACTGTATGTGTGAAGAATAGAGGAACTATCGGACTGGAATAAATCGCTCTCCAAAATGACGGCGTGCTGTTCTAAATCCTCCCTGTAAATCCCTGCTCAAATCTAAAATAATCATAAAAATCGATCAGCAGGGACACCTCATCTCGATTACCGAATATTGTGTATCATTTCTTGGTTTTCACGTTATTGCCAGATGAGCAATTTACAAAATAGTGTTACACTAAATTTAAATTTTATATAGGAAATCCGGAATCAAGCCCGGGTCTGTTCTTTACCAAAGAGTTAAAAAATTATACTTGTTGCCTCTCTTGGCGCTCAGCACTGAGAGGTTAGAGCAAGCAAACAGGACTGCTTGGCCTGGTGTCAGTATAATGTGTTTAGCTACGGTGTCATTTTTGGTGTGTTTGCCATAATACTTCAGTGGCGGTATGGACTCACCCAGCCACAAGAAGTCACCGTATATGTACACACACCTAATGGCCGTCATATGATTGAAAAATCGTTAAGACGTAGAACCCCAAGCATATATCACTATATGCTGTGTATTACAGGGAGGATGAGATATTATAGGGAGGATGAGATATGATAGGGAGGATGAAATATTATAGGGAGGATGAGATATTGTAATTAGCCCATTGTGACTGTTTTCCAACACTTTTACACGTATATAAACATGTAACTACGAATACATGTATATAAACATGTAACTACGAATATATATAACTGTGAAATGAAAGAGAACAAAAAGAAGACGGGTAGGTTGGTATAGATAGTGTATATCACCGCAGTCAGCAATGCGCCACTTATATGACGGCTGTCAGAATTACAGGGTTTTGAAAACCAAAGTCTCCGGAGTATACCACGTGACCAACACGACGCATGTCACGTCAAGGACATACTAAAGAGCATTCTCAGGCAAGTCTTATTTAACGTTAAGTGTTATACTTAAGAAACAACGGCTGGGCATCGTCCAAAATCAATCGACACTTATTGCCCTGCACATGCCCCTAAATTCAGCGGTAATTATCAGTTTTTCCTCTTGCGTTCCCTTGAATCTCTTCATCCCATTTATCGACTCTCCCATGAGAGAGGCCACACGAGTGACTCCTCTTAAGACACTGGGGTAGACTGACAGCTCTGCAATAATTTTATGTGTAACTACCAATTTCTATAATTAGGAACACGAAAATGCTTTCTGCCCTCTACTATAATTGCATTATTGCAGCTTATTTAACTGTTGGGTGATTTTTTTTTCACTCACAGTAAATATTGCTCTGTGTTAACCAAGGTTTTGATGTTTGGTTTTGGTGTTCCTAAAGTTTCTGAGATCAAAAAATAGTTCAAGCAGCTAGCAGCTACATGTAGCACATAATGGATAATTCAGATGAATTTAAATAACCGCACAGGGCAGGGTAGAAGACACCAAACATGACACCCTATCCGTTACGTATTAGAGAGGATCATTTGACGAAAGCTTAACTATACATTGTCACGCTCTTTACACCTTGTTCTAAATTGTTATATATTAGTAAGTCTTTGCAAAGGTCTTTTGCAAAGTAATGTACGTTGCATTACTACAAAAAATATCACTAACGCGAGGCACTGTTTCCTTCTTCACGAAATCCCCCCATTTCCATTTTATCCACCGTGTCATGATCTCATAAACTGGGAAAGAAGGCGTCGAAACAGAGTTCGTATACATGATTTTAGCCACAAATCAAGTACATGGTCAATAATCGCAAATCAAAACAAACCATGCAAAGATTAGTGGTCAGCTGTTTTCATTGATAACGAAAAGGCACAAAGAATAATCTGTGCGAATGACTTAAATCAGCATCCAAATTGTGCACAATGCTACTTCAAAAGTTTGTCGTGATTCAAATTATGTATCTCAGTTAGGATATGTTTGTAACTGCCCATATCTCCAATAAATTTACAACTCCAAGAGCAGGAGTTAAACGGAATAAGACATACATATGAACATAAGGGGGCCTCCATTGCTCAGTTGGTTAGCGCGCTAGCACAGCGTAATGACCCAGGAGTCTCTCACCAATGCGGTCGCTGTGAGTTCAAGTACAGCTAATACTGGCTTCCTCACCGGCCGTAAGTGGGAAGGTCTGCCAGTAACCTGCGGATGGTCGTGGGTTTCCCCAGGGTTCTGCCCGGTTTCCTTCCACCATAATGCTGGCCGCCGTCGTATAAGTGAAATATTCTTGAGTACGGCGTAAAACGCCAATCAAAAAATAAATAAATAAATAAATAAACCTCAGTGTCAGGAGTTCTGTGCCTACCTTACATACATTCACATTGGAGCATTGCAAGGGAAATATGTATGATAGTGCCTACAACAGCATTTATCACCTAACATAACTTACTGAAGCGATGATTTCCATGGCAAATTCGGTAGTCGCCTCCAGCTTCATAGCCACTATGCAATCAGAATGCTGTGATAGTTAGTCTTTATCAATTGCTGATCATATAACCTGTGTCCAAATAGGATCGTCGTTATTTGTCCGCCAGTAGATGTTGTGGTTCCCAAATGGTCTATTAAATATTGACCTAATTTGGACAGTAAGATGGCGTAATTGCTGATGATCGACAGGGCGTGGTTTCATGTCGGATGTGATTTCGAAACCTCAGACATGAGCTCTATAGCCTCTTGCACCCAACGTAAATGCTTTAGAACTATCATTAGCAATTTTTCAGTCATGTGGTTACGGAGGAGTCTTTAGAGTGCACGTAATGCGCCTCCTTGCTGCAGGACAGAATTTCCACCGATCTTTTATCCAGTGCTGCTTCACTGAGACGACTCACACGAGTCAACCAGTCGTTGTATTATCCTTTTAACGCTGAAAGCCAAGCGAGGAAGATACACCTTCCTCTTTTAAGGTGTTAGGTGTGACCCGACCCAGGACTGACCATGGATCTACTGCCCCCGAAGCGGGCGATCTACCAACAGAGCTATCGGGGCCTGTCACTGTCACAAGAAGACACAGTATTTACGCACACTGAATAACTCATGAAGTGCAACGTAAAGCATACTATCTATATTATGTTTTATGATGTGAATCACAGATTATTTTACCGGTTACGTGTGGCCATTTTCCAGCTACCACACTGTCGTCGCTGCTCTGCTTTTATACTTTAGTCTGTACGTCAATAACTGTATTGCATGTAGGCCAGGATATAGTAACATTTCTAACAGACAGAAAGCAGGCTACAAGAAGCCATCGGCTGGTACCAGGAATAATTCCAGCGTGGAATGGAAAAACCAATGCAATGATAAATCAACCTCATGTTAGATACCATTAAGACGGCCGCAAATGGCCCAATGGGCCAGAATGTGTTTTTTATTCCAGTGTATTCACGACTGGAGGTTTGGATGTCTCATGTGGTAACGCGAACTTGGCATATGCACGGGAGATTATCACCCAGTTCAACTGTCAGGGAAACCCACAACCACTCGCACGTTGTTGAGACTTTCGGATTCAAATGGACTCATTATGTGTATGTAATCGTATGGTCATCCGCGCCCCAACTCAACTCAACCCAACTCAATTAGTCGTACGGAGTTGATCCTAATCACTGATGACTATACGACCGCAAGGTCGAATACACTCGACGCAACAGGGTTGAGTTATGTCTTAAGCTCTCGTGTATGCCGAGTTTAACACACGACTGAGTTGGAACTAAACTCAACTAGCCGCAGTTGGTCGTACAACATGAAGATTGACCGGATTACACGTAAAAACTAGAGTGTGTGCAACTCCAGTTGAGCCGCGTCGTTATTTGGCGTATAACAGTAGAGGTGGTGTCTTAAGCTCTAACTCAGCTCGGTTCCTAAGCGCTCGTGTACGCCTTAAAACGATGCTAGTGAACTAGAGTCGTCCTACAGCTCGGCATAAACGAGAGAACTGCTCGTCCAGAGTTGGTACCAGTCGTTGGTAGCGATACGATTTTTAGATTGACCTTAATTTAAGATATACTGACTGTTGTGCAACCCCAGTAGACTCGCGTTGTTAGTTCGAATACATCAGCGCTTATGCTTTAATAGTTTTAAGCTGGTATAAAGCTGTAAGCTTAGTATTCACGAGAGCTTAAGATGAGATTAAACTCAACTCAACTAGTCGGACGGAGTTGTACCCAGTCGGTGATGGCCATACGACTTTGAATTGAACATAACGACTGGAGTACATCGGTTGAGTCACACCGTCCAGCGATTAAGACTAGACGCGACAGTCTGGTTAAGTTCAGTCCCATTTTGAGCTCTCGTATATGCCAAGCATTATGATTGAACCACATCTCCAGTAACAGCTGAATACAACTAAGATTCTTCAGGTTTCTTATAACAACCACAAACTTCCTGACACTGTGATTTTGATGAATTGTGATTGACTGCAGAGCCCTTCCAACTAAAGACTCAGATAGAACCTGCCGTAGTTATTTGGCATTTTCATCAAAGCTCGACTGCAAGAAAGTAGAACTATCGGTGATTTCAGTTGAGTCGCGTGGTTATATGCAAAAACTTACCACCCGACGCAACGGATGCACTGGGTTGAGTTAATTTGAGTCTTAAGCTTCTGAGTGTGCCAAGGTCCATGTATAACTTGTTAGCTTTTTCCTATGAATATGAAAAATCATTAGATGGAGTTTTTGAGCTAAACATGCAACGTCGTGTCAGTACATGAGAGCTTACAACAAGCGTCCGTCAAGTAAGGCCATCAATCATGTCGCCCATGTGACAATTAAGCGCTCGTCCCCAACAGACCAAGAACAATTTTGCCTTGATGGTGCGGCCTATATGTGAGCGAGGGCAAAGACTTAACAGGCCAATCACCTACACAATCCGCTTAGGTCTGACCAACTAGTTGAAATTCATGGATATGACAACTTTCTTAAAAGCGTTATGGACGATGTAAACACGCTCTTCCATACATCTAGACCGTTCAAAATTTCCTCCATAGGATAGCAAGGTAACAATAAAAAGTCAGCTCCAAGGCATAACGTGAATCCCTTCCAGTGTTTTTTTTTGTACAAAATGCGCTGTTAAAGAATGGATTAACGTTGGCGTATATGATAAGCTCTTACAACCCAACAGTAACAGTTTATAAATGGGCGTTGCCACAGACGCATAAAAAAACAATTTCGACCAATAACTCAATGGAAATATGGCATGTCTGAAATCAACTTGGCCATACATTAATTACATTGTCTAATCTTCAACCGCCTCTGATGTGAGTTTTTTTTTACAGCATTAATTTAGTAATTGCACTTCGCACTATGCTTCATCTTCTTTGACAGAACGCGTGAGCGTTTCCCATGTCGTCAGGCTTAAAACTATGTAATGATAACCTCTCAATAATATTGACTAGGCTACGAATCCACTAAACTTACTGCAACGCGATGACTGACTTTCACAAGTTCTACAGGCTTTGTACACACTAGTCTAACAAACTGCATCCCCATATAGACATGCCGTCGCTAAGGTGTGGCTGAGAGACTGTATACACGACACATTTCAAAACCTTAAAACGATGCCAAGTGAGCCCGACATGCGATTTATTCCTTGGTCACCTACTTTTTGATACCTTTACATGTACACGGTTTAATGCTTTCTATAGATGCATACCCTTTGAACAAGATATACAATGCATTTTCTACATTCATAAACAAACGCTTGCCCAACTGCGGCAATTTATTTTCTTGATTAATGTCTTGCACGCTCTCAAGAATATTTCACTTACACGACGGCGGCTTGCATTATGGTGGAAGGAAACTGGGCAAACCCCGAAGCTGCAGTAACAAATCTTCAAAGCTGGTCATGTGGTTTAAGCATATAACACAATATTATATAAAAGCTGGCCTTCTTTTCGTTACGGTACTGGATCGAATATACTCATTAGCAGTTCCATCAGTAGGTATTTTACCTTCTGACTGACACAACTTAACGTACTATAGCATCGCGAAAAATGTACTTCCATGCTAAATAGGGTCGTCTATGGTTGAGCTAGAAAGCAGTCCAACCTGGCAAACTGTGTGAGACTAAATCTGGATAATGGGCATCGGGGGCTAGTGGTCTTTTCTTTGTGCAGCCATGGTCCTTCAATTAATTGAAACACCGGAAAATTGGATGTTAAAGCTGATGCCGAAAAAGTAAGGCTTACCTCTACGTCACGTCGCTAGGGTTGCCTAGAAATTTGTTGTTTCTTGAACTGGTGTGCTTGCCTTCCTGTGCTGTCTGCTGTCCTCAGCTGGCATTGCCACACTGATATACCTTAAAGCAGTTCAATCACCAAACGATGTTAAATGGAAGCCCCAAAAGCATTTTTTAAAAATAATATCCGTCAGATGAGGAATGCTTCACGGGCTGTCGCTGTGCATCGACATATCCTTGGTTTGTCCAGAGAAGCCAAGTTTCACCGTGTCCTTCGCAAAGACAGTACAACATACCACTACCGACGCGGCCGACCGAATAAACATAGCCTCGAGACGACCTAGTGGAGTTTTGTAAATTCTATCCGCCTCCTTCACTGGAGAGACATATCCTCTTGGACAATTCCTGATGTTCGAAGTCCGCTAAAGTCAACGGTGGCTACCTCGGGGGACACACAAACAGACTTTGAATCTTTAGCGGCCGTTGGAGTACTCTTCGACGAACCGATCGATTTCCAGTGTAAATAATACAGAGGTGAGTTTAGCCGATCGCCGCTGATTTGAAGGACGCGCGAGCACAGTTCCACTGTAATTAGTCCCTAGCCGCTAACGGTTCCGTCTTTTATTGTCCTGGATCTCAGGTACGCCTTATCTTGAAGATACGGAAGAAACCCAGATGTGAGAGAAAGCCCTCACTGTCCCCATCCTCCCTGTTTCAGATCCAGGTCTATGCTGTGTCTTCTCCGACACGGACTATAAATGATAGTAGTTTAAATGATAGATACGAATGACAAAGAAACATCAGCCGCCTATGGAGCACAAGACATAGAGAGGATTCCTTTTACATTTGAATTCTTCAGTGTCCTGGTTATTTGCTTTGCTAACCCAGAAAAGAAAATTGATTGCCCGACGACATGAAATCCTGTCGCCAATTTTTTTCTTTTCGTTTTTATTTCATTCCGATGCTCTTATGTTTCAGTCTTCCTCCAGATAAGAAGCATAGGAACGCAGAGAGGGAGAAAGAAACCCATAAAGTTTCCACTTCTACCACTTCTAGTCAAATCAAAATAAATGTTGCTACTGTTAAAGTGGAGATTGAGAAGCAAATTTTTGGCCCTTCTGTATAGAGTATCACGTCTTAAAAGGGATTAGTATGAATCGTATCCTTGTTTATGAGGTTGAATGCATATATAGATTTTATGCATTATTCCGTTTACGAAATATGAATACATCCTCGTACATGTTTCATCCACTGAACTGAAATCCCACAAGACTTAAATCGATGATTCCTTTTTCCAAGAAATCAAGTAAATATGGAAGATTTATATATTTGATTGTTGTTCAAAAATTTTTCCAGAATGGCGGTGAAGTCTATCTGTGTAGGAAACCAGAGTGCCCGGGGAAGCCATTGACCTTTGGCAAGTTACCCACTAACTTTCTATAATATATTGCTGAAATGCCTGTGGTCCTCACGAACGTTACGAACGACCACACGAACGTAGACGACCGATTATTTGCACCCAAAACACTGAGAACGGGCTTATCTTCAAATTCCCATTGTATGGCTGAGTTTGATTCACCACCTCTTGTGTTCCATAATCTGTAATATGGTGTTGTGAAGGACGGTGCACAATAAAGTCAACCTGCAGTATGAACAATATCCGATTGCCTTATGTCACAGATAGTATATGTAATCATTCACATATACGAGAATATGTTCTTAACATGAGTGCTATGCATTCAAATCTAAAAGTGGAAAAACATCATTTAAAAGGTTCATGAAGAACATAAATGGGTATTTACCTGTGTCAAACATTCTTGATTAATCGAAAACATATATGTCTCTATCTTGACGAACATACCATCTGGGGGGTATAAGAAATTTTGGCGTCGAAAAAACTCATTATTTTAGTTGAATAAAAGCTCAGCATCTGCTAAAATACAACAACAGCAACCCTGGCCTGTGCATGTGGAACAGAAATAAATGCAGATAGAAGCTACTCTATTCCAACAAAAATGAGAAACATTCGTATTGCTTTTGTTACATTGTGCATCAGCAGCTATTACGGGCGAATACATGGGTGATAGGTTTATAGCTTACAGATGCAAAAAAATTTTTTTTTTGCGATTGATGGTTCAAGTTTTTGTATGGGTTAAACAGCATTAGTATGCAGTTATTGCATCGATACCTATTTCCAACGGCCAACAATGAAACGTACTGAAATAAATACATGTATATTGTTCGCCTGAATTAGTGTTTAGCATTGTAATCAGGAATACTTCATTAATATGGCAACTGTCAATAAACCAGATATAAAGTATTCATAATTTAAAGAACCTGATATAGGACCTAATAGAACTAGGTATCTCTATTATTTGAATGTTATCTAGGCTGGTTTGATTACAGCAAAAGTCACATGTACTGCTATCATTTTTCCGGATTCCTCTATGGAATGATTTTTCTACTGTTGGTCAGCACGATACTAAAGAATTTTTCACTTACAGTATGGCCCGAAAAAAGACAAGACCTACAATGCCCGGAGCAAATCAGCGACCTTTAGAGAGAACAATAAATACAGAACAATGTACAAAATTCCCTTTCCGAGAATGAAACAGAAGACTCGCAGCTGAAAGGCTAGGCCTTTTACTTCTCGGCCCTAGTTTTCCGTCTTTGTACTGATTGAATGTATAGCCCTTCAGTTGTGAGAGTCAAGTATGACTTCATCTGAAAAAATCACGACGGTATTTTCTTTCCTGTAAAGTAACAAAATCGCATGCTGTGTACCAAATGATAGTCTATTATAGTTTATTTCCTTTAGAGAGTCGCCTATATTGATCTTCCCGTAAAATCAGTCATACTCGCTACCAATATTGCCTTTAGTCAGTGACATCTAACAACACAAGTTTTACACATTGATATGTTGGAAATCCATAATCTTGCAACGGAAATCAAATTAGAACAGTTTTTGCCAAACTACATAATTTCATTTTCGACGTTTCAAGAATTCATTGCCTCGGGTGACGTAATAATTACTCAAAAGTGGCAAGATGGGGAATGGGCGTGAAGAGTAATTTGTTTTACAATAGATGCACCAACATGCAGTTAGAACAAACTCCATGCAGTAACACGGCCTTCACCACACTCTCGGTAATCAGACTACATTGTTTTTTATAATAAACTTTCATAATATCCAGCTTTAAAACCATACTGCCGCGAGATCATATACTACAGTAGACAAAACTAAATTCATTTATTACGGGTTTATTGTACTAAAACGTTTAAACAATTTCAAATACGGCAGCGTTAGAAACAGGGTTTACGGTAAAATCGATAGCAATTGAGGTAACTGGTGTCGCCCTCCGTCAAAACATGTTGAAGTTCTCGCAATATCCAGCATGCCACTGGTTTTTGAATAATCATGACGTCATTCGAGGCAATGGGTGCTTATCGTTAACACCGAGCCCATGAACTTTAACATTATGAAAAAACATTAGAAACAAGTGTTCTAACTTCATTTTTCTTGTAATAATGTGAACTTCAAACATATCAATGCGTAGAGCGTATGTTGTTACGTATCACTGACCAAAGGGCAATTTTGGTAGCTAGTATGACTGATTTTACAGACAGCTGATAATAGGCGACTCTACAAAAGAAATACACTATAGCCAACATCCTGTGCGAAATACTTACGAAGTGTTCGAGCTCAACTCTGGGCAGTTCACAACAGTTGGAATCGTGTCCAAAGATTTACGATAAACTTTTATCCTCAGGAATCCTTATAATGGACAATTTCTGTTACGATTCTATAATACATGCTTACAAACCTGTCACTTCGGGTCGCAGATTTATCGCAAGGCGGATATTGCTCGACCAAAGGGATTACAGGGGCTACACTGAGACTTCGTCCGGGAAGCTACAGACAATTAATAGCGAGGAAAGATCCAAGACCGCCTGAGAAAGCTGACCACGCCACAAACCCGTGCGTCAGCCACCAAATCACATCTGATCGCGGCTGACGGCAGTCAGCAGGGAGTGGACGGAAGAGGTTAACAAGGCGGCTTAGAGCGCGTTCGTTCCGGAAACCATTTACTGCGCCGTGGGCTGAGTGAGATACCATGCAAGAGTCTATACAGTTGTCGCCCGAATCTTTTGAAGCCTACTCCAAAACTGCGGAGTATTACGATCAAGGGATCTTTTCAAAGGCACGAAGAACCGCAATTAAAACCTGTGTCAATACACGACACTATAGGGGACTATTATCTCCAGCACGATCGAGGCAGAAGGACCGGTCACGTGGTCTCAAAATAAAACCTATACCGCTATTAATACCTCATCGTTCTAAACAAGCTTGTGCTTTATTGCCAAAATGTGGACTGCTGCCGTCGTGGTATTATCCGTCTTACAAACATTCCTTTTCATTATCTTATATAAAGCAGCTGTAAAAGTGCTTGCTCTTGCTATAAAGTTTCGTTAACAAACTTAGTTAAGCCATCACTATGCACTGAGTGATTAGGATGAGTGTTTTTATTCTTTTCTTTTTTTTTTTTTTTTGCTGTTGTTAGCAAAATAAATGGTATAATAGAATAAACAGAATGTAGCCAAATTGAACTAAAAATGGCGGAAGTAGCTGGTTTGCAGGTGAATTTGAGTATTAAAGCCCGGAGACCTGCTGTGTTACTTTATCCTAGGTTTGTACCAGACACAAGGCTCTTTGCGCGACGACAAGGTAATTTAGGCAATTCAACTGGTTTAGACAATAGGCTGTGTGTGAAGCTGTGGCCTCGCTCGCCACAACAGCAAGACCTGATGCTCACTCTTAGACGAGGGGCTTCAACTGTTTTCTGGGGCATTAATTTAGGATTAAGTACCTGTTTTAATAAGGTTACGCAATGTTACATAAATGCTTTATAACATATGCTCGTCAGGATATGGCTGAAATATTGCCGATGTGGCATTAAAACATAATCAATCATTAGTTCATTCATTTCTACGCCCAGAATCCCCCCCCCCCCCACCTACCGACTTATAACCGAAATAATCTTGATTTCAGTGTAAATATCAATCAAATAAATTAATAAAAATACGAAATGCATAATTAAAAACAGCATAACACCATGTCTCAGTTATACTTATCACACGTAATTTCCAGAGCTGTGTGCATGCTTCGGTTGCGGTAGTTCATGGAAAAGCGAAAAAGTTTACGGTTAAGCAATACCTATTAGAGTAGGACTGTGATAGCAATTGCTGCATTTCTGTACCTAATTAACATGAGACATAAAATCTAACTGGCAATAGGCCGTATTTAACTAGTTACGTGTACATCTGGCACGCTCTCCTCGCTGATCTGGCTCTACGTTCTATGTTGTAGTCTTTTATACTGTAACCCTGGGTAAACCAAGATTCTCCTGATGGGCTACCGATAAACAGAAAGGCGTTAGATGTTGTATATCTGCTTGGCCCCTGTATAACCTGATTTCTTACCGGTACGATAGCAGTGTTTCGTGTGTTGGAATCTCTTTGAGGAAAGGCTGTTCCTATCCCGATACTTTTACAACGCTGCGTTACTCAACATTCACTGTATACCAGCTCCGAGTAGACAACAGTTTGCCTTGCCCCTTTAAGTGTAATTAGCGCTGAAGGAGGGGATATCGGAAAGGTCTGCTGTACAGCAAAGGTCTTAGCTGTTTATGGCATTGTTACCGGGAATGTTGACAGGGTGGACAAATAAAGATTAAGATCAAAAATGTAAAATGCGAGCCGTGAAAAGTGAAATGTTGCTACAAGAAACCATTCCAAGAATGTCCCAAGGAAACAATCCCATGGACGAATATTGCTAAACAGAAAGGTAAAAAGCGAGCCGTGAAAAGTTCGAAATGTTGATAATAGAAAGCATTCCAAGATTTTCCCAGGGAAAGAATCCCAGGGAAAATAAATAAAGATGTACATAAACTAGAGTGAAATGATCAGAGAGAAATTGTCCACATACAGACGACGTTTGGATTTGGTATGTAAACTCACAAGTATCGAATCTGTGAAATCGATGTACACATATGCGAATGGGCAACGCTAAAATTCACTAAAATAACACAATGCGAAACTTAATGAAAAGAGAATTAGCATTGGATTGAACCTTATTTTAAAGAGGATGAGGAATCTGAAACGACTGGTGAATATGAATGGTCATTGTAAGTTTACAACCAGATAAATTTAAACCGTTCTGATTTTAAGTGTTAAGGCCCATATCATTCACTTCACAGGCATAAAATCACGTATGTTTTGTAAAATAACTATAATCACACTGACTAATCAAATGAAAGAAAAACTACGTAAGTAAATTGACCGCGTAGAAATGCAATTTTCGACTTTGTGATTGTAGAAGAAAGCATTCTTAATGGACAGCATTCAGTAAGATAAATCCTAAACAGGTATGTGCAAAGGTGTGGATTGGCAATAGGTTTACTTCGAAAACAATCGCTGTACGTGCATAGAAAATAGAGTTCACAACATGGTCGAGGTAGTAGAAAGAAACTGACTCACACTGTTTCAGGTTAAATCCGGTATTGTTCCATTGCATGTGATGACGCTCCACGGTTCCTCCCAAGGATGCATTCGGGTTGGTCAGCTCAGTTATTCCTATATAACGTTAGTCGATCCGTGTTTTTAAACTACAGCTCACACATAACCTTGAGAAAACAGCGACAATGAAGCTTGGATGATACAAACTGGTTATCAATTCCTATCCGAAACCGCCCAGTAGTTGTAACCCACGACCCATTAACCAGGAGAAACAACGGACATTTGATTAACCAGTAAAACCACTCATACTTTTCACGTGCAGTTGATTAACTAACCGGAATAGTGGGTTATTGCAGAAGTGACTTCGATCTGCACAGCCTGGCGTTCGGGACAAACTGAAGACCAGGGCTCATGATCCGCAGGGTATACCGGCGATAGCAAAATGCAGTTTGATGTATTGGCGCAATAGGTGATGTCAAGCGAGGCTTCGCCAAATCGTCCTGACACCAATAGAAGCAAGGATGCCTTCATTGGCTCGATTTTAGATTCAGAGCCAAGCAAAGGCTTGCTCTCTGCATGTCACAGTATGAAACCAAAGAGCTGATCACGTATAGGCGTTTAGTATTAATGCCTTAAACATAGCTGGAATTACGAAAGATTGCCCACTGCGGCGCCTCAAATTGTTAATGATGAGAAGATTCTCTGTATGTATGATAGATCTCTCTCAACCTAATTTCCTACCAACTACAGTTAATGGACCCAAATTACGCAAACGTGAACACAAAAGCTAAACCTCTCCGGTCGTTCGTGTGAAGGTCCGCAGCATCCCGTGGATGGTCGTGGATTTCCTCAAGGCTCCTCCCACCATAATGCTGGCCGCTGTCGTGTAAGTGATATATTCATGGGCACGGCGTAAAACACCGGTCAAATAAATAAATAAACTACAGCATAAATATACAGCAGCTTCTGTAAATATAACCGCTGTTAATTCTGTAAATGGAATAAGAACATACAACAGCCTGTGTACAAATAAAACAGTGCAATTGTAACAGCCTACATAGAGCAATGCAACGCAAAACCCTGTATAGAAATGTAACTGACATTAGGCCATGCAACGGTCCTTGCAAAATGTAACTACTGTAGCAGTCTATATATTCATGCGGCAATCTAGATATCCAAAGACTAGCTTCGTCATGCTGTACATATATACCAGATATCACCATAGAAGATCCCTTCTAACCGAGAAGCAAAATGTGTATAGCTTACTTGTGAATGAATGAATGATTATGGCTTAACACCACATCGGTAGGCGATGTCAAAGTGAGCGTATTTGTTAAACAAGGGTGTACAGAAAAGGCAAACGGTGAAAAGGCTGGGAAATCGATGTATGCAGGGGAGGAGGGGCGAGACTGCTTCAACCTCAGTATTAAGGCAAAATGGTAGGATAAAAAAGCTGCAGACCGAGAAAAGCGGATTAGGGGCGGTGTGTATGTACGTATTGGAGTAGGGTACGTCATTTGTGCCATCCGGATTTGGAAACGCCTCGCGATCTACAAAAAAAAATAATAATAATTCTTTATGATATAGGCAGTAATTTCAAATGTTGACGGGAGATGCTTCGATAAAAAGGAATAAGAGAAGAAATGAATTCCCAGTATCAAAAATGCATGGCAGAATGCTTTTAGAGGTGTAATTAGTATCTCTTCCCGTTCAATGTTATTTTGACTAATTTGGTACCAACTCTCCCGCAAATCGTCGCCGTAAAGGTGCATGTAGGATTGAATTATATACTGTAAGTATTTGACAAATTTTTTTACGCGCGACAAGTTATTCATTAACTTTGAAACATTGTTATTTCGGCATACACTGATCACCCAAGTATGCCCCGAGAAATTTTGAACACTGAAACAACATTCAAATTGGAAACAACGCAAAGTATATATAAATAAAACTGTACACAAAAAAACAAAAAGCACGTGTTGATGAAGATAACAGCCGACACCGACCGCCCTATCTCATATTAAACATTCGGAAAATACTCAGTTCATCTGCTGTTTCTTGACCCTCTATACATGTAACATCGGCGTTGTTGCGTTTGTCGCTTAATGTCCTTTCTTTTCATTTAGGCCCTTATTACAATAAAGCACTCTGTTTGTTTTCTTCATTGGAATGCGCAGAATTACTTCGCTTACACTTAATCAGGCCTAAGGACTACCAAATTCCAGAAATCCCCCACCAACAAGGTCAAATAATAAAATAAGTAAATAAAAAAAAATGCATGCAGTCCAGGTCTTTTAATGCTGACTTTGAATGAGTAGTAGGTCGACTGCGTGCTTATGCAGCTGACGTTTGCATCGTCTAAAAGTTGCATCCGTGAGTATCGCAGTTTAGCGTGAAAACGTTGTATAAAAATAGTCCGGAAAACGTCCAGACCTTTCATCAGGATATCTTTATGATAATTGATCGATTTGAAGACAAAGACAAAACACAAATTCATCAACATCTAGATGAAAAGGGCAAAAAATGAAAGATGTGTACAAATGCATTAGATTTAGAATTAAGATTTACTGATTTATGGTAACACGTTTTGAAAGCTTACCTGGGTGCCTGTCAGTCTACAACCACAATATAATGCTACTTTTATAAAAACATGTAAATAAATCTTTACTTGAAGTTAATGGATTGCTCAAATAACTAGTTTATTTCGCTTGAAGGCTTTTCAGGGATTCTAATCAAAGAAGAAAAGACGAAAAAAGATTAAGGAACAAGAAATATGTAGGAAATACACCTATTTTGCAATGGGCATTTCTACAATGTTCAAAAACTGTCAAAGTACAGCCGTTTACTCTATTAGTTAAAACTTTGCCCATTTATACCATTAACTGTTAAAAAAAAAAAATGAATGATTATGGTTTAACGCTACATCGGCAATATTTCAGCCACTGTGTGGCGAAAACATGTTTAAACCCAAACGTCAGTGCACTGTAAAAGGAGCCCAAACACTCATGCACCCCACTTTCTAGTTGTGTAGACCGGGACCGGGCCGTACGTTTTGCACCTGTAACCAGTGTTCCGGGCCGTACGTTTTGCACCTGTAACCAGTGTTCCGGGCCGTACGTTTTGCACCTGTAACAAGTGTTCAGGGCTGTACGTTTTGCACCTGTAACCAGTGTTAGGATACAGATTCTCTAGATTTTTACTCTTCCACTCTTTTCGGCGCCTCCATGCCATAACGGATCGTCAGCGTTGGTAGAACCCACCATCTGGTATCAAAATTTGTTAAAGATCAAAGAGGGAGTTTTTTGAATTTTTTTTGAGAATTTTGGCGGTAAATTTAAAACTAGTTCTGTTGTATCAGGAGACTTAAATAAACAGTTATGCAGCTACTGTTGACATTAATTTACCGACCACTTGTCTTGCCTTGTTCGTGGATTCCCTGACTCTCTGCTCGGTTTCCTCCCACCATAATGCTGGCCGCTGTTGTATAAGCGAAATATTCTTGTCCACGGAGTAAAATACCAGTTAAATAAATAAATAAATAAATACATCTCGTCTTCTTTCGTCCGGACGAATGATATGGTATTTCTTAATGAACTTCTCAAGTTTACAAACGCCCAGCTATGCAATTTTCTGTTCTATTGACCTACTCTTAATAACTTTTCGTAATTTTTGTTCAGAAGCTCATGTTATATTAATTATAATAAAAAATAGTTGACTAACATTTCACGTGGTACAGGAGAACTGTTTTTATCTTTACCTACAAAGAGTTTAGCCTCAAAACTCCACTCCCACCCATCTGGTACGGTAAGGCTGGGAATCGGCCAGAGTGCAAGAAACTGTGGACGTCGAGTAGCGAAACTGACTATAGCTGTGAGTGACACACTCCTAAGGCTACTCCTCTTTCAGTTCTGTTTTACTCGTCGTTTGCTGTTATATGGCAAGCGTGCGGCTTATAAAGCTCCAAACATCCACTGAAGCAATGTATAGGTCATAAAATCGAAAAATTGTAACCGGCTCAACTCACAGTGAAATATCTTTTTTTTTTTTTTTTTTTGGCTTTGGACACTGTAGAGTTATGAAAACCACTGCAGTACAAATGTAATTTTCTGAAAAATTCTTGACAAAGCTCTGTACCAATCGATTAAATAAATCTCTAAAAAATGTAACTTTCAGCCTTATACCTCATCTACGCATAACATGTTAATGATGGCTACTGGACCACATGTGCTGTCAAGCAGGATTCAGGTATGATGTCGCTATAGTTGCCAAATGTTACGTAATATTATAGCTGATCCATTAAAAATCATGATAACACTTATTTAATGCAAGACTGTCTTTATCTTTATTCAATCAAAAGTATGTTTCCAAAGAGAAAAACAAGAGCCACAAAGATTCGAACTCTTTCACGATATACAACTTCGTTAGTCCACTGTAATGCTGAGGATTCCTGTTGAGGCATTGCAGAAAAACGCATTTTAAACTTGCTAAAGTATGACAAAACTATTCACATTATAAAGTTTATGGTTTACACATGTAGACAAACATTAACTAAAACAAACCTATGACAGCACGTAAAAATACACACATGAAGGTTTCAGTAAAGATATTTTTTTCTGGTTAACGTTGATTTTCATACTGTAATTAAAAACACAGTGCCTCGATTGAACGGAAAATTGGTGTTGTTGACCAAGAGTGCATTTTCGGAGGGTTATTACTAAGCAATCATCTCTTTCATGACATTATAGCTTTCATGAGTTCGACCAAGTTTTATACTTCTGATTCCGAAATTTACAGAATTGTGTTGCGATTCCGAAATTCGCACTTTGTTATCGTACCTTTCTGGGGCCGATTTTCCGCCTTACCGTGCCAGGTTCTTTTCATGTGACTCTGCCGGTAAAATTCTGCGTGTCACACTTGGGAATGTTTAGTTGTCTGCTCTATACCGGTGTTTTTTGGCGGGGTTACTCCAGTTTTCGGACACTCCTAAAACTAGCTGTCGTTGTGAATGTGAAACTTCCTGAGTACGGGAAAAATATCGAATGAGTACAGCATAAGAAAAAAATCAGGACAGCGACGACAGTATGATAATTGGTTAGTGGCCAGAGGTAACCGGTGAAATATGTCCTCTTGTCAATTTACCAGAGCGAGGGTTTTATTCTAACGGTTCATGCAAATGATTCAACAGAAGCAACTTACAAGCCCCCTTGCATTATGACGTAAGCAGAATGAGGTAACAAAAACATGCACTGACACAAACTGCAGTTTATTAAACGTCACTTCTCTAGAATGACTCAAATGTTTTGTTGTCATCACATTTAACATGCAACAACATCACCTGTCAATATGGCAATTATTATTTGGCTTGAACATTCAAAGAAGTAGGAGTTCACTTGCCACCTTGGGCTCTCCTGGCTCACATGTACGAATCGTTACCCAATCCTGAATCCTGAATATTATCAAGGTTTCCGGTTATTGACCAAATAAAACAATATCCTGGGTTAGCCACTGATGTAGAACGATTTATCTGACAGAGCTGTCAATACTTACGCGCCATGGTCTGGCATGATTTTTTTTATCGTTATTTCGATTTTGTATACAGTAACAACGTTGCCTCAAAGTACGTCGATCTTCAAACGGGAATCATCCAAATGTCACGCTCACCGGACGTGACACCATTGAAGATATTTTTTAATGATGAAGCAATTACCAGTTGACGTAGGATATCAGGTGAAGATTTATTTATTGACTGATTGATTGCTTAATAATCAACGTCTTCAACAGCAGGAACTTTAGTGCCATGCGGAAGACACCAGGCTTCGGTTTTATGAAACCTATTTAGTGTTAAGTATTTAGTGTTAAGTGCACTTTACATCTCTACAGCATACGTTGTCATGGTAGTTGAGAGCTTAGGCTACTTACCTATGTGAGCTTCATTAACTCGGGGCCAATACAGCGAATTCAGTCAAGCTATGTCTTAAATTGTGGTGTTATCTTTTAGTTTATTACAACATATAACTCGGTTTCCTCCCACAATAATTTCTGGCCGAAGTTGCATAAGTGAAATATTCTTGAATAGGGCGTAAAACAACAATCTAATATATAAATATTTAAAATATAGTTACAAATTATCTATTTTGTCAACTATAGGTATTAAAATAAACTTTCTTAGGTAATTTACTGGTTGTTAGAACAAGTGCAGGATTATCAAGATGTTAATCGAGCGCAAAAGACACCAAAAGAGCCGATTGGCCCAATATTATATGATGTGACATTTTGTTGTCTAAAGCCTGTAAGTGGGGGAAACCAGAGAGCTTCTAGTAAACCACCGACATTTTGCAAGCTACTGAAGAGCATGTTTACACGTGACATGCAAATCAGCACACCATATTAGTGGCAGAAAAGTTGTATCAGAGACAATTTGACCGCTATTTACGATAAAGTCACCACACGCAGGAACAATCTACAAAGAACCATATAAATAGGATTCTGTGTCAAAACAGAATGCAGGTATTGTGGTACCTTATCGTGGCGAAGTCACACAGAAGCACTAAAACTTGACCGCAAATAAAATATGTCTAGAGGTCAACCATCTACTTCATAACAACAAATTCCAAAGCTTTGACTGCGTAAATGGCTATCAAATGCAAAATGACTTCTCACATGCGAGGCTGGCAACGGACAATAAAGGTGTCGCAAGCGCTTTACATGCAGCGTTTGACAATAATGAGGTCATAAAAGGATGGGGGATTCTGGTTGGAGTGTTTGTCCAGCCCTTTAGCTGGAATATTACAGCACTAAGGAAAGCCTGGGTAAAAGCAACTCCCGCATAGATTTTCATGAACGTTAGCAAACCCGCCTTTTCTGTCGAATGTTTAACAAGCGATCCTTATGGGCACCAAAACAAGACGAGGGACAGTTTCCAAAGTAATATGCATTTCAAGTGAACATATATCTTCTAAACGACGCTATTGCGAAAAAGGAAAATGTAGTTTTTGGGCAATTGTGAAAGCTGGTGGATGGCTCGCCCGTACTGAATGCTTTTTTCCTTGACAACACTTTGTCAGGTGTCGGGTATAAATAAGGAGTGATCGCTAAGTGATCTGTCAATAAGCATACTGGTCAACGGGAGTTGTGGGGAAATTATTCAGTATTCAGACAGATACCGATATTCTCAAGGCCAATGTCAAGTAAGGTCAAAAGAAAGATTGATTGTATGATATAAAACCATCCGAAAATCGTGAGAAGGGAACAGTTTATGACAAGAACATGTTATAAAACCACATATTTGCCCTTTCTCATCAAAATGTATATACAAACTCATAAGTCATTTAAGGGGCTTTATTCAGCTAAGAGTGAGATTCGTAATGCATTTGCTCTTGATAATGTCCATGGTCGTAAGAAGTGCAGCGGTGTGGTGGTAAATTAAAAATGTGTACATTTACATGTAAAAGGTGGAAGTAGAGAAGCTTGCCATTTTCATCTAATGATTTTATATGGACATTTCATGTTGTTTCTACTTTCCCTTATCATCGGTTTCTTAGCTAGTTACATTTATTCAAAAAGCTTTTTTTTTAAATTATGCTGTACCATTTTATGCATTAGAGATGGAATAATAGATAAATTATCCTCGACATGATTCACACCATTATTTCAACTTTATAGAGATAGGATTATATTGTCTGCTTATTTTGGTTTTAGGATGTTGCAACTATCATCGCTGCGTTTGTTGTTTTTTTTTTAGGCCCAACCTAATACGTATGCCTACCGAATAGCCGGTTAGTCGTATAAATTGCTCATTGGGTTAACATGGTACTGGGCTATCAACAGCTTATTTCAGTTCAAGCGCCGCAACTGCAATATACAGTACAAACCATTATAAGCCAGATATCAAAAAATCAAATCCATCCAATATATTTTACTTATTTGCATAAAGACTTAGAAATGAGACCCCTGGGTTCGTATTTAGAAAACAACTCATTACCTAAGTCATCAATTGTAAGTGTCTAAAAGACTTAAAAATCAGAACAAGAACTGAAACTGCAGCTGGTACATTGTCCAGCAGTAACTAATAAGTTTACAAATTTTGATTTTAAAGAGGAAAACATTTCAATCATAGCTGAAATTGATATTTTTGAATTTGATAAATATGGGTTTAAGCTCTCATTTAAGTCCATTTTAAATGTAACTCAAGGGGCTTTATTCGGCTAAGAGTGAGATTCGTAATGCATTTGACACGATGTATTACGATAATACAATAATAGTACACAAAACTCTCAAAATTCTGGGGGAATTTGAAATTGATGTGTTAAAAATGAAAAAAAAATATTCATAGAGTCACAAAAAGTCCTAACAGAATTGGTAGAGAGTAGCGAGACAGACCTAGGACCTTTACCCCTACAGGACGAATGGAGAGTTGTTGTTTTTAGTGTGAATTATGAACCATAGACACTGCTGTTCATTTAATAGTCAATCATGGCAGGGATAACTTGGTACTGGGACCCTTTATAAGGCGCTGTAAATACATAGGTTGATTGCTGTTTAGCGGTGTCTTCTGGTTTTGTATGGTATGGAAATGCACACAGTAAACACAAAGGATTTACAAAAACCAAAGTTAAACCCTTTATACACAAATGAGTATTATTTGTGTATTTCTACGTGTTATCAAATTTTCGTTTTGGTTAAGATTTGTCTACATGTGTAAAAAATAAAGTTTAAAATGTGGTGAGTTTTGTCATATTGTGACACGTTTAAAATATGTACTTCAGCCTTAGTCTCTCGGGTATCTTCTATAGTACAGTGGTACTACAGTGGCTGTCGTTATTGAGAAAAGGTTGCAACTGAGGGAAGAGTTCAAGTCTTTGTGGCAATCTGCTTTCCTTTCTTATGAAACATACTTTTGTGTGATTAATGTTAAAGGCCGTCTTGCATTAAATAACGGTTATCTTGAATTAGAATGGTTAAGATATGTTATTACGTAATATTTGGCGACTACAGCAAAATCATACGTGAATCCCCGTTGAAAGCACGTGGTCCTCTGGCTATCATAACAAAAACACTATGTGTAGCAGAAGTATAAGGCTGAGAGTTACCTTTATTATATATTTATTTAATTTATTGGTTCATAACTGCGTGCTCAAGAATTTTTCATTTTACATTTGTGGTGCAGTCATTTCTCAATTCTACAATGTCTAACTCATCATGTAAAAAAAGAGGATTTTTCAGTGTCACTGGAGCCAGCTACAATTTTGCGATTTTATCGCCTAAGTGCACATTTTTAGCTTTATAGTGTCGCATGCTAACAATATAACAGGAAAAGAGAAGTAAACCTGAGATTAAAATAAGAAGTAGCCTTAATGAGTGTCTCAGTAGCTGTCACTCACAGTTATAGTCGGTTTCGCAACTGGATGTGAACAGTTTCTTTCCCTAGGGCCGATCCCCCGCCAGGTCCTGTAACATACATAACTCATTTGTGAATTTGTGAATTAGATAGGAGTTACCAGTCAGCGCCCCCTCGTGGCAACATGGAGCGCTAAAGTGTCCTTAATTGTTGCACATATAATAAGTGGCAGGATTGCACCGGCGTTACGTGTGACCATTAGTCAATTATCACACTGTCGTCACTGCTATCGTTTCTTTCCCTATACTCTAATCTTCTGCATTGTATTATGTTACACATATGTCAGTAGCATGAACAAGTCGTCGTAATTAACAGTGCATATCACTTTCATCTATTTAGATGTCCCGATAGCCTACACAGCTCCACTCCAGTAGCCAAGGCTCAACTCATGCCTTCATTCCCACGGTCTCGATATCTTTGAATCATCAGTACTATACATCACTGCTCTTTTATGCCAAACGCAAACTGTTTTTTTCTCAACTGGCATTGGAATCCACGTGGCCAGACAACGGTCATGTATCGGAAAAGGCCAACTAATGGACAACTGCATAAATGTAACAAGGCAAAGATTAGACTGAGGAAAAAAATCAATTTTGGCTATGCAATACTGTGATATCAATGATAAATTTATTTGAACTGGATTAGTGAACTTGGCACAACAACGCCGTGGACTTTACTGAATCATCAGTGGCAACTTTGGTTTGGTGTGTCACGATCCTAGACATTTTCTCAAGTTCTTACATGGGGAGTTTCACAAAAGACGCGGTCTGTTGAAATCTTTCAAATCTTATGTAACGCTGAAACGAAGGAATTTAAGTGATCACAGAAAATGTAGTAAGCTGAACCGTAACTCTACTTGACTGCTCTTGGACTAAGCTTACCCGAGGCTTGGTCCGATATGTACACTTTTTTGATGCAACTGCTCGAATAACTTTAAAAAATTAAAGTTATCGTGACAATAAATCCAATTCTGCTTTAGTCATGTTGTTAGAGACGTCAAAGTTGCTACATTTTAAGCATTTACATGCACAGTTGGAATAAAACTACAAGTGAGGTAAACTGACAAGAATCTGGATTTCATCGACTACGTGTGTTCTTTGGTCATTATGACGCTGACGTCGCTGCTGGTTCTACTCTTAAATTTATTACAAGTACCGTGATAATATCATGCAAATGCATGACAGTACTTTTGACTCTTCCGTGGCACGCTTTTCTGTCGGGAGTCGCGGACTGTGTAAGTCGTCCAAATCTAACATAAAACATTTGTACATTTATAATTTGAAAAAAATCGTGCTGTAAGAGGACATTAGGAATGTTTTTTTACAGAATAAACCCGGTTAGAATCAATTAACCAGCAGTTAGATTTACTTGGCATAGTGGGTAACAAATTTTTTTTCATTTTACCTATACGGATTCTTTCTAATTCAGCAATTGTAATTATATACTTTGGAATTCCCTCCATAAAATTGTATTTCCAGATATCAGAAGAAAAGAAATACCTGTGATTTCTACGTGTAAAAGATTAACTTCTGGTAAAGTTTCAGGTTTAAGGGCTAATTCACTAATCCTAGGTAAAACGTTTTTTGGAAGTTTTTTGGAAAATCCCATCGGTAAATGTACCAAGGATATAGGGTCATCTAGGATGTTCAGGCGTGTTAAAATTCATTCATGTTGGAAATAAAGAGTATCAATAATCGATAAGTCTCTGTCTTATGTCTCTGCTTGGAGTACCAGACAAGACACCACTGGGTAATAGACTAGTGTGATTTATAGGGGAAAGTTGATGAATAAATAAATAGACACAAAAAATTAAAAATGTGTGCGATGAAGCCTGAAAAATACATATCGGTGAAACAAGTTTTTTCTTACATACGACAGAAAGCTGTTTGACAATAATTTCCATCGAGAAAGCGATTTTTCCCATTAGTTCATGTGCCTTAAAACCAGAAAACACAAAGCTAAGGCCGATTTGGCTATCTGATCCATGAACTACTCGTTATTTGTTGACATCTTCCTGTGAATGCTCTTGACCATCTTTGTTGTTAAAAACTTTAAATATTTCAACTGTTGATACAGCAGTATTACATGTTGTGAGTGTTTTGCAGATGGTTCGTCCTGGGAGTATTTGACTTAATGGCGGAGTAGAGAATTGAATTTGGGATTTTTGTTTTTTAACGTTCCACTGTGTATGCCATTTTCTGTTTGTTAGCCCAATGAGAACCCAACGTCACGGAATGAGACCCAAAGCCGATGCTCAAGATAAAAAATCTTTCGAAAGACATATTATTGCAAAGCCATACACCGTACGTACTATGTTCAAGAAATGACCAAATATTACTATGTTAAATTTTATTTTATTATGTGCTCGGTACCTTGTTTCATTTTAGGGTGATGAATTCAGAGAGAACTTCTATGGTGTCTGGCGAAAACCCTTCTTTTTTTATCTATAAATCTATGGTATTACCATGTGTGTTGCAAATCACATTCCATATATTTACCGTCCGCCATGGGCATATTATGGCCAGCAGTTTAGACTATTTTGGTTTTCTGTTCAAATCGTTTGACGCGCGATAAACTAGTATCTCAGGCAGTATTCTCCGAAATGCCGCCGTGTCTCCAACGAAATGGATCGTTGGAGACACGATGACTACGTTCAACCATCCGTCTGTTAGAACACTCGGGAACATAGCCTTCCAGTTCAAGTTTATCAGATAAATGAAGAACAGGAGCTGAGGCTGCTTAAAACAAACTCAAAAACAAGAATGAAGTAAGATTGTATCATCTCAATGTTAGTCATGGTTTAATCCTTAATAAGGTAAAGCAGATCGCTTGTTCACCGTCCTTTGCTCTATGACTTTGAAGTAACCCATATATAAAACGTTATTTGGATCGCAAATATCTTCATTACCTTGGAAGAAGACATTTACATTTAAAAGTGTAAATGAATCGTCTTTTTGTGTTGACCGGCCCTGATAACAGTTAGTACAGCCTCTGCTTCGGGAGCGGTAAGTCCAGGATCAATCCTGGGTCGAGTCACACCTAAGACTTTAAAAGAGGAAGTTATAACTTCTTCACTTGGCATTCAGCATGAAGGGGATAGTTTAACGACTCGCTGACCCGCATCAGTATTATGGCTCGGACGGTGCGGCTTACTTGCCTTCGGTAAGGCGTTTCAGTGAAGCAGCACTCGATAAAAGAGCGTTGGAAATCCGTCCTGCAATAAGGAGGCACATTACATGTTCTCTAAGTATTCCTTCGTCGTCACATGACTGAAAAATTGTTAAGTACGACGTTAAACCTCAAACACTCACTCACTCACTGACTCACTCACTATTTTGTGTTTTTGGAGCTTCAGTGCTTGACATTAACATTATTGTTTTGTGAAGCCTGTCTATTTTGTTAATAGAGAATGTTTGTTTTCAAACTGCACATAATTCGTTGTTCTGGTAACAGATGACCAACTCTACCCCTATCAAGATATACACATAGACGGCTAGGGCATATCTTGTATTACCGTTATTGGAGTCTCTCCTGAATTCTGCTTAACTGGATCTGTCCCTAGACTCCACTTTTTAGACTACAACTGGCCTGTCTGTCACAGGATGGTTATGCCAGTTTATGCAGTGGGATATTTATTCTATAGGTCAGTACTCATTGCACTACATCTGCAGACCCACTACATTACGGACCGTTATTGATCTCATACCCCCCCTCCACCCCACATCCTTTCACAGACTACATGCAGAGTACACACAACGTTTTCTTCGAAATTGATGCTATTGACATTTCTTTGAAATTTAACCCAAGAACATGTGGTAGGTATTATTTGGAAAGTGTCTCTCAAGTGAAGACACCCTTACCAATGGCAAGGGTTGTTGGTTTAAATAAATAAAAACAAGGGAGCCACCACGAGCATGTCGTTTGACATGAAACAGTATGCTTTTTAGGAATAAATGTAAATGTCACGTTTGTTGTGGTTTGTCTTACTTTCTGCCCCTTTTCTATTAATGATCCAAGAATGGTCCAACCTATTGTCAATGAACAGACACAGAGAGTCTGAATAGGTGAATATTTGGATGGCTTAAAAGTGTAACTATCTAATGATATATAAAACTGACATATCAGAGGAGAATGACTCGTAAAATACTCACCACGTCATAAAAGTGTCACGTTGCCCGTGTTGTTCAAGTAACGCGTAATTTAAGCTATGCGTGCGTATTCCAAGGTCGCCTATAGCGGATATCAATATAGGTTATATTTTTATAATCTTGCAAACTTTAGTGAACAGTAACTTTTTTGACCGACTATAACAGAAATGCACAGTGGTGACTATTTTGTCTCCGTGAAGACATCCAACGTTCCGAAATGTTAAAGGTGATCTTGTAACATCTACTCCTAAATCCACGGAATTTTGGAATAGAATTTACGGTTTCACAAGAAATCACATGTGAACTTTGTATCACAGGGCTGCTATCGATTCTGGACAAGTGACCTAGACGGTCAACGAAGCAAATGTCTGGTACGCGGAAGACAACAGTTAAACCTCAGGCCAATCCATGTCAAAGACGAAGATGGTTTTTACCTGCGGCTTCTAAGTATATCAAAGGACAGAGCGACAATAAGGCGTCTGTTCACTGTGACCGCGCAAAGAGTCATTTTGCGCCAGAATAATATTGGAATTCAAGTTATGTGCCTGAAGCGAACAATACCAGAACCCTGGAAAAGCAAACATTCATTATAAAGACTTGAGGTGAAAAGAGTAATACGCTCATTACCACACTGCTGGACGCTAATGTACTCTATGCCATTTATTGGTATATTTTCAAAGTTTTCTTACTTAAAAAAGCGATAGTATCAAATTTTTTATGTACGATTATTGCTAATGGGTTTCAATTAGTTTATATTTTTTAGCGGTTTTATCGACTAATAGTTGTAGACAACCTTTTGCCACTACAGTTTTGAACAACACAAATTAAGAGGGAGGAGAGTGACTGTTACTGGATTTCTTCTTCTTTTTGCTAGGTATCTTATAGTTCTAGTTATTAACTGTGCATTAACACATATGCACATGTGTCACAGCTTTTGATAGAACATTTGGCCATCTGTTATTGTTTATGTAAAATGGAATTCACCTTTGGGTGTGCCATACCATCCGTTTGATTTGGGAAGACATCTCAGTCTGTCGGCTTGGGAAGGCATCTCAATAGTATAATTCTCTTGTATATAAATATGGCCAAAGCGTGCAGAATCTCTGGTGCTCTGCTTCATTATTGTGTCCAGCTTAACCCTGGGCAAGGGGATTTGTATTCATCGTGTTCAATTAGACATATGATCAGTTGCAATTAAAGTGCAACGGAGATACATATTTTGTTATCGATAACTGGTATTTTAGTATGGTACACGATTCGAATACCGTGCGTCTTTCCAACATTACTGAAAACTGTTGACTGCTTCTTGTGCATGCCTGTTTTCCTACTTTTGTGCTTTATATACTTCCTTAGTTCTTTGATGCTTTGCATTATATGTTGTTTTTGGGAATTGGCCTTGCGATTATTGACCTGAAATGTCTTTATCGGTTGACAGCTGGTACACGAATGTCTGTTTCGAGGCATAGCTCTCAATTGTTTGTAAGATCGTTCCAGCTTTTGATTTTTTAAAAATATTGTTTGAATGTCAGAGAAAGACTGATTGATTAATTTATTAGATTTAAAATGAATCAAACTGTGGTAATATAAAGGTTATATATGCAAGATTAAGGACTTTTTAACCTGTTTTTCCCTTAATTTTGTCCCTAAGTTGTCAAGAAAACACGAGACATCCTTCGTATGTCAACCTGCGGATAGCACAAGAACGGATTAGCTCAGAGATACAGGTACAGGTACATATATACAAATGTGATGTTAAGTCATAGATAACACCTTGGTGATCTTATTGCAATATATCTTAAAAGCAGCATTAGCATCCAGGAACACAATGGAGGCAGGTGATCGAGGGGAATTCTTGGTTTCATTTGATGTTGGGCTTTATGTAAATAAACATATTATAATTCATCCGTTTCTTTCAGCGAAGCGTCAACCTCTACGTTTAGATATAAACTGGTGTTCTCGTGCGTTATCATCATACAATCGGGAGATTTACCAGGTAAACATTAAAAGCGACCCTCAAAGAAAAGATATACTGAGGTGAGCTTATTACTGACGAAAAGCAGATTTCCGCGCCACAATTGCGTAAATGGAACAAGGCTATCAAATACTAAATGGCTTTTCTTGTGCGCTGCTGGCAATGGACATTAAAGATGTTGCAAACGTCCAAAAATTTGCGATTTCCAGAGGATGTTGTTTCCATTCCAGGGTGAGGTCATGATGGGCTTGAGGATGATGGGCAACCCTGCACGGACTATTTGTTCACCTCTTAACCTATGGACAACCCCTAGATCAAAAGCAACAGCCTCATTAAAAGCAACTGTCCCATGCACTGTTAACGTTAGCGAACGTGCCTTCTCTACTGGATGTCAAACCAACGATCCCTCTGGGCACCAAAACTGGACAAAGACCAGTTTTCTAAGTGATGCATAAAAATCGGGCATATGTTTCTTAAACGAGGCTATTCAGAGATGGGAATGTTTTTCGTTTTCTCTTTTTTTTTTGGCAAAGGCGAGAGATACTAAATGGCTCATTTGTACCGGGAGCTGTCAGTAAGCATACTTGGTGTAAGAAATGGGCATTTTTAATTTAACAGTGTCATATGAGGTGAAAAGTGACGAGAAAACAAACTATCTAGATATCCCGACGCTGGAACTATTCATAACAACCACACAATACGTCATAAAGGCACTTATTCGCTGCTTTAAATCAAACCGACAAGTAATTCCGTTGTTTTTGTTGTTCTTTACAATGACCATGTACTTAAGAAGGGTAACAGCAGGCTGGTAAATTAAAAATGTGGCCATTAACCTGTAAAAGAGTCAAGTGAAGATGTTTGTCATTTCATCCCAAGATTTTATTTTCACTATTTACATTGTTTCTATTTACCCTCTAATCCCGGTGGTGGTAGTGGGACATTTCTAAAACATGCTATATCCTTCTAATGGTGAACTGTTTTAGAGTGAAATGTAGCCTCATCTGTAGGTAGTCTTCAACATGATCCAGCTATTATCTAAAATTTATACAGATATCGTAGTGTGTGTATAAATATTTGTCGGTTGTGTGATTGTAAAAGTAAATGTGACTACTAATAAACTGCAACTATCATCACAGGATTTGTTTTTTTTTCCATTATTCTGTTTAAACCATGATGCCAAGGTGTGAGTACCTTTCTGTGAGTACCTTTCAGCGGTAATGTATGATTGTGTGACCACTTGCCCGTTATCGCAAAGTCTTCGCTGCTCTGGTTTTAGTCTTCTATATATGCAGTATGTTTCACGCCTCCCGGTATCATGAACGACTCCACAAAAATAACGGCGTACATGTAGTTCATTTCCAGCAATTTAGATGTTACCCTACCCTGAACAACACTATTCCAGTGGCCATGGTTCATCTCATGTCCTCATTCCTAAAAACTCTATATCTTTGAATAGTCGATTTAATGATATAATTGGTGTTTTACGTCGTATTCACGGCGGCGGCCAGCTTTACGGTAGAGGGAAACAGGGCAGAGTCCGGGGGACACCATCCGCAGGTTTATGCCAGACCTCCTACAAACAACCGGATATGAAGCCAGCATAAGCTGGACTTGAACTCACAACGATCGCACTGGTGAGAGACTTCAAGACCATTTTAAGTATACAAACCTCAATTTGGGTTCTTTCCTCCCTGAGTTTGACCTTTAAAGCACTTGCAATTTATGACTTAAGTCATAGGTTGCCTGATAAATACGAGCCCTGGTACAGTGGTCCTTTATTCCTTTATAGTTATCACATTGGTTTTGTGCCTTCCCTTCCACGACTGTCTTGTAGAAGACGCGGTGTGTTAAAATCTTACATAAAACAATTCTACACCTCTAATTATTGTAAAGTCGTGCTGATGAGTTTAGAAATGCTTTCTATGGTGTAAGTCAGTGGCGTTTAGAATTGACTTACCAGCGTTCAGAACTATTGGGTATTATGTATCTTTTTTTGTCATTTTAAGAACACTGGTTCTTTCTAATAAAGCAATTATAATTATATACTGTGGATTTCCCTCCATAAAATTGTATTTCCAGATATCAGAAGAAACGACATACATGTGATTTGTACGCGTCTAGGATTCGCTTCACGTGAATTTAAGATTTGTGGTCTATTTCATTAATCCGTTCCGTCACCTTCTGGAAGTCCCATGGAATAATTTACCAAGGATATACTGTCAGCTAGGATTTTCAGGCCTGGTTCAATTCATTCGTGTTGCTAATAAAGAGCATCAATAACAGATAAGGCTTTGAGGGAGGAAAAGGTAGTAAGCAGTAGCATACAGATCTCTGGGGAAGATATCCTGTACGTCTTTCTGTTCCGCTTGGAACACTAGACAATTGACCGTTTGAAATGACGCACTAGTCTGAGTTATAGGAGAAAGCTGATGAAAAAATAAATAGATGCAAATATAAATTAAACATAACTGCGATGAAGCCTGAAAAATATGTATCGATGAAAGAAAGTTTGTTTTTTACATATACGACGGAAAGCTGCTAATGTCCCTTTTCTTCTTAGGAAACAGAAGGCCTAGGGCACATGATCCACGTTGTTCACTGTTTATCACTTGGCACTTTCTCGTGAAAGCTGTTCATCATCTTTGGTACTGCAAAATTAAAAATGTCACCAAGACTGATATGATCAATATAATCTTGTGTGCATTTTGCATTTGGGTTATCCTATAATTCTTTTGACTTCACTTCGTAGAAAGCTGAAATTTGTTTTTTCATTTTTCTGTGATTTCATCGTTTATGACATGGTTAGTTAGTTAGCTTGGTGTAACAAACGTTGGCCAAAACTGTATGTAAAACACGATCCTAAACCTCACAAATAATCGCTCAAAGCTCATTTCCATGATTAAAGCTTCTTTTGAAAGTACAATCATATATGATTGGAACTCCATGGTCTAACAACCCTCGTGTTATGCTAAAAAAACGATCAAGTATTACATAAGCGGCACCTTGCTTTATGTAACTTCTGTGCTATCTGATAAAACAACTTCCTCAATTTTTGATAATTATAGGAAGTCTCATCGATCTTTTTGAAAAGTACGTTCCATATTAATTTTTTGTCTGCTGTAGGAATATCGTGGTCGCAATGTAGACTTCGGTTCGACACACAATGGACTTTGTTTCCACAAAGAAGAGTGCTTAAAAATAATATTGATATTGTATTATAAACGTCCAACTCCATGGCCAGATCCGTTTCTTCCAAACACAGCCACCGGAAACTATCTTTCAACTTTGTACCACAGGTCTGCTATCGATTCTGCTGGAGTAACCCATACTGGTGAACACAATTCTCTGGTATGCGGAAGACCCAGGTTTGTCCTTAGGCCCGTCCATGCCAAAGACGTAAATAATTTTTACTTGCGTCTTCTAAGTATATCAAAAGGACATAGCGAGAGTATGGCAAACCGACGTCGATACGTTGTGACCGGAAATAAGTGTCATGTCCGATAGCATGCAGAATTATATTGAAATCGAAGCTATGTGCCTGAAGCGAACAATGCCAGTACCTTCGATAAGGCAAACAGTTATTACAAAGGCTTGGGGAGCTAATGAGGAAAAGCTCACCTCTCTCTCTCTCTCTCTTTCTCTCTCAAATACAGCAGAACGCTTATATAAACCTCATCTAATATACGGCCTGTGTCATATGTTAGTAGTGAGTTAAACTTTCTTAGTTGACAAAAGGTAAGTGCATCGATTTTCAACTATTTGCTAAAGGATTTTCATTGATTTGTATCATATGACGAGTTTATCGATCATAGTCTATTTCTTTTAGCCAATCGCCTATATTCAGCTGTCTGTAAATCACTTAGGCTACAAAAATTGAATTTCCTCAGTGATACGTTACACTACAAGCTCTACAGGTTGATGTGCTGTACGTTTATATTATTGCAAGGAAAATGCACTAAGAATACTTTTTCAGTTATGCAGTTAAAATGCAGTTAGAATACATGTTTCTTAAGAAACATAGGCCAGCTTTCAACACCCAGAACTCATTGCCCCGGGTGACGTCATAATTATTGAAGAACAAATGACATGCTGGGCAATGGGCGTGGAGAGTAATTTGTTTTACTCCATACTCCATGCCGTAACAGCCTACACTTCCCGTTAAAATCGGGCCTAAGCAGTTTAACATTATAAACTGGAAAAAAGTGTTACAGTTCATTTTCGGTGCAAGAATATAGCATTCCAACATAAAAATGTATAGAGCTTGTGTTGTTAGGTGTCACTGCTTAAAGCCAATTTTAGTAGCGAGTGTCTGATTTTACACTTAGCTGAATATAGGCGACTGGCTGAAAGAAAGAGGCTATAGTTATTGTAAACAGTGACGTCTAGACGAGTTTCTGAAAATGCTTCACAAGACAGACAGTGGATATTCCAGGCATTAATTCCATATCAAAGTTAAAATCCGTAGTATGAACCTTATAGGAATTCAGGTTGGATGTTTGCCATACCATTAGTTTGATGTTTGCCGTACCATTCGTTTGATGTTTTCCATACCATTCGTTTGATGTTTGGCGAACCATTCGTTTGATGTTTGCCGTACCATTGGTTTGATGTTTTCCATACCATTCGTTTGATGTTTGGCGAACCATTGGTTTGATGTTGGCCAAACCATTGGTTTGATGTTTTCCATACCATTCGTTTGATGTGGGAAGATTTTTTAATTCTCAAAATGAACCTTCTTTCATCCTTCAACCTGATCATAACACAAGAACAGACTGGCCCAGTGTTATAGGTCATAAACGGACGCTTCAGTGTTATCTGTGCTAGACACAAATATGATGATATGTCGAAAAGATAACACCGCGGTTATCTTATAATAATAATGTTGAAGGCAGCGTTAACACGCAGGGATGCACACGCGGAAAGCGATCCATGAAAATGATTGGTTACAGTTGACGTAGCTACGTGTAGCTTGATAAAATAAGCGCATGATAAAGCATATAACATGAAAACGTCAAATACTACCTGTATATATAAGCAGGTATTCTAGTGATTTATCTTCACACAGTCTTGCGATTTATCGGGTCACATAGAAACCTTAAAACTGACCCTCAAATAAACGATATCTTGAGGTGAGCTTTTTACCGAAGAACAACAAATTGACGTGCCTCAAAGGCGTAAATGGCTCACAAGGCTGTCAAAGGCTAAATGGCTTCTCTTGTGCGCTGCTGGCGATGGACATTAAAGGTGTTGCGAAAGTACAAAAATTACTATTTTGTAAAGGCTCTTGTTCTCATCATATGCACGGTATGAGAAGAATGGGGTCATAAAGGAAATAAAAAGCAGTAGCCTCGCTAAAAGCAACTGTCGCTTGGATTATGAAGAACGTTAGCGAATCTGCCTTATCTATTGGATGGTTAACCAGTGATCCCTCTGTGCACCAGAGCTGGACAAAATACGGTTTCCAAAGTGATATGCATAAATATCGGGCATATATCTTTTGAACGAGGCAATTGCGAAATGTGGCAATGGTGAGGGCAACTGAAAGGCTCGTTTGTACTGGAAGCTTTTTTCTGTCACCGCATTGTGTAAGGTGTGAGCTATAAAGAAGGACTTATCACCAAATGGCTTGTCAATAAGTACACTCGTCAACGGACTTTGTGTGAGGAATTATACAAACCGATATCCATTCATGACAGGGATTCATGACAACCACACATCAGGTGATAACGCCACTTATTTGCGTTTAACACGAAACCAATGGGTAATTCCGTGGTTTTCTTTGTCTTCATAATGTATTGTACGTAAAAATGGTAGAGGTCAGTTGAAAATGTTTCAAATGGTGCTGTTTATAAAAAAAAGTAAATGGCAAAGCACATCAGCTTGCCATTTTCATCTCATGATTTTATTCTGACTCTTTGCAGCAGCAACACATTCATATTTGTGTTTATTAATTTCTTCATTTATTCGAAACAATTTGCGTTATCTATACCCTGCTGATTTAGTGATACAGAAGTGGGTTTAGTATTGAAATAACGTAAAAAATGCTACTGAATAATAAATTTGGCCGCGTCGAGTGAGAGTAGCACAGTCTATTGTTTCTATTACCCCCAAACCCACCCCCACCCCCCACCCCCCGGTTTCGGTTCTCGGTTTCCAATTCCACAACATGTGTAACGGGTACTTCAGTTTAGTATATTATATTATACAGAAGAAATAGGTATATCATCTTTAATATGATCCAACTATTATATACCCATTGTTCAGAAGTTTTAGAGACAGGATTATGAGTACCTTTGTAGTTGTTTGATTTATTTATTTATTTATTTGATTGGTATTTCGTACTCAAGAATATTTAACTTATACAACTTCGGCCAGCATAATGGTCATGGGAACCGGGCAGAGCCCGGGGGAAACCCACGACCATCCGCAGGTTGCTGGCAGACCTTCCTACGTACGGCCGGAGAGGAAACGAGCATGAGCTGGACTTGAACTCACAGCGACCGCATTGCTGAGAGACTCCTGGGTCATTACGCTGCGCTAGCGCTCTAACACCCCCCCCCCTCCCGTACTTGTTTGAAAATGTGTTTGTATATTAAATGTGATGACAGAACAGGATTTGGAATTATTCTAGATAAGTGAGATCACTGCTATGGCTTTAGATGGCTTGCACAGTGTACATTTCTATTTTTTCAGCATATAGGTTTACATGGACAGTTGGAGTAAAATTTTGAGTGAGATAAATTCATGAATGAGCAGATTTCACCAGATTTCAGCGGCTCTGTGACCATCAGCCAACCGTCACATTATCGACCCTGCCTTTGGTTTTACTCTCCAAGCTCTATCTTCTACATTGCATTTTGTTACATGTCTATCTGGAGCATGAAGACATCTTTGCAAACAACAGAGTTAATCACTTTCAACAATTTAGATGTCCCGATAGACTACACAGCTCCAGTCCAGTAGCCAAGGCTAGTCTCATGTCTTCATCACCAAGGTTTCGATATTCTTGAATCATGGATATTATAAATCAATTCGCTTAGATATCGGACGTAACTTGTTTTTGCCTCAACTGGCACAGGAATCCATGTCGCGAGACGGCGGCCATGTAACGGAAAATGTTAACAAATGGACATCTGCATAAAAGTAACGAGACCGCTATTAGATTGAGAAAGGAAATCAACTTTGGCCATATAGTAATGTCATGACAATGACAAATATACGAGATTATTGAACGTGGCACAAGAATGCGGTAGACTTAACGAAGCGACTAAGCATTTTAGGTTCTTCTACAGTGAGTATGTTTCAGGAAAGGCTCGGTCTGAGAAATTTGTTCAAATGTTACATAAATCCGAACCCTGAAAATTACGTTATCGCAGAAAATGCATTAAGCTAAGCCTCACTCCACAGGTGGTTACTTAAGTATCTAATTGTGTTAGATATAATTTATTAAAAGTATAACTGAGGCATACCGAGCATTGCCTGGATTCCATCGGTTACGTGTGAGGTTTTGTCATTATCACACTGTCGTCGTTGCTTTACTCTCTTTGCTGTAGTCTTTTATACTTTCATTCATGTATTTGTTATCCCGCGTTTTGCGTGCAAATCCTTTATAGAACCTTTGGTTCTTCCATGGTCCGTTTGTCTTTCGAAATAACCCGTGAAACGAGAAGCATTTCTACATTTCTATTTGGGGTGAAATCGTGCCCTGTGTTTGTCATGTGGGATAATGCATTCTGTCGGATATGCCAATAACGGATTGAACTGATTTACCAGGCACTAGAAGCACGTGAAGTAAACGGTCTTATTTTCCTCTTCATAGTGATTATTTATTTTACTTCATTTTAACACTGAATCTTTCCAATACAGCAATTGTAATTATATACTTTGGAAGCTCCGCAACTTGTCTGATATAATGGTATTTTGAGATGAGAAAAAAAGGATATACTTGTAATATCGACATGTGTAGGATTAACTTCACGCTGTATGTTATTTCACTCATCCTCGGTAAAAACTTTTCCTCACTTTTTGGAGAATCCCAGCCAATAATTTACCCAGGATATAGGGCCAGCTCGGATTTCAGGTGTGCGTCAGATCATTCATGCTGCTAATGAGGAGCATCAATAATAGATAAAGCATTGAGGGAGAAAATAAGAGGTGAACCGTAGCATACAGATCTCTGGTAAAGATATACTGTATGCTTGTAATATGTCACTGCGTGGAGCACCAGACAATTGATAGCATTGGGTAATAGGCTAGTGTGAGTTAAAGGGCAGAGCCGATGAATAAATAACCAGACGGAACTGTAAATTAAAATGACTGCAATGAAACCTGAAAAATGCATATTGTGAAGCAATGTTTTCTTTTTCACAACTGACGGAAAGCTGCTTGACAATAATTCACATCGAGAGAACGTCTTTTTCCCCTTTAATTCAAGCCCCTCTTTTACCAGAAAACACAAGGCTAACGTCCATTTGGCTATCTAATCCACATACATGGTTCACTCTTTATGCGTTGCCATTTTCATCTGACAGTTCTTGGCCATCCTTAGTACGATAAACTTTAAACATTTCCACCGTGGATACATACCGATCCAGTCGGATTATATCACTTAGTTACTGGGCATTTATTTCTTCCTTGGATTATACTTTTACTTAATGAATTAGATGAAAGTTTGAAATTTGGACTTTCCTCTTCTGAAGGCTCCACTGTGTGTGACATTATCTAAGTGTTAACTCCTATATGGCATACGCTCAAAAAATTAAACTCTTAAATTTAACAGAAAATATGTTATCTGGATTATGCTAGAATGTATTCTGTGATTGCAGCAGATCATTCTGTAAAATATAACACACATACTCTATTAATTTAATGTAATGTTTCCATTAGACTAACAGGAATAGCAGAATACATTTTAGCATCACGCAAATCCCAGACTTTCTGTTAAACTTAACGGATTAATTTTTGAGTGTATGTTATGTAAAGCTACACATCACCGCCTGACCATCACCGAATGTCGGCTTAAACCCGATATCCACAATAAAAGCATCTTTCGAAAGTACAATCATGTATTATTGCTACCCGATGGTCTCAAAACCTGCGTCTTATCGAGACCAATGACCAAACATTTTATAAACGCAGTACCAGGCCTTTTTTAAAATGTGCGCAAAGCAGTGGGATCATTTGAGGTATCCTGCGAAACATCTTCCTTTATGTCTGCTACTGTACAAGATCCTACGCGGTATCTTGCGAATTAAGTTCCTTTATTCTTTATTGCAATTCTATTAGATCTTATGCGGTATCTTGTCTAATTATCGGTAATTCCAAGCAATGACACGCGAAACAGCTTCCTTATTTCTACGAGATTTTAGGCAGTAGGACGGCCTTGTCATTCACTTTAACACACAGGGCATTTCATGGCAGTCCTTTAGCCATGATCATCATTTTGGATCACCGGCCACATATAGCACAGTTGGTAGAGCGTCTCCTTCTGGAGCGGTAAGTCCAGGGTCAATCCTGGGTCGAGTCACACCTAAGACTTTAAAAGAGGAAATTATAACTTCCTCACTTGGCATTCAGCATGAAGGGGATAGTGCAATGACTCGCTGACCCGGTTCGGCTTACTTGCCGTCGGTAAGGCGTCTCTTTGAAGCAGCACCCGTCCTGCAATACGGAGGCACATTACATGCACCCTAAGGATTCCTTCGTCGCCATATGACTGAAAAATTGTTAAGTACGACGTTAAACACTCATTCACTTACTCTCTTCCTTGCTTGACGTTCAGCATGAAGGGGATGGTGTAACGAATGGTTGACCCGTATTCTTATAATGGGGCGGCTTACTTGCCTTCGGTAAGTCGTCTCAGTGAAGCAGCACTAGATAAAAGAGAGGTGGAAATCCGACCTGCAACAAAGAGGCACATTGCATGCACTGCAAGGGTTCCTTCGTAGTCATTTGACTGAAAAATCGTTAAGTACGACGTTAAACTCCAAGCACTCACTCACTCATTTTGGATCTTTGGACACACGAGACGCTCGTTCAACCAGCCTCACGTTACAACACTCAAGGTGTTCCTTCCAGGTAAAGTTTATCAGAGAATTAAGGAAGATTACATGACTAGTAATGAAGATGTGGCTATATCCTCACCATTTAGACGAACGGCTTGTTTTTGCTCCGTTCTTTGCTCCATGGTTTGAAAGTAACACAAAAATAAAGCTCTCTTTGGAGCGAAAATATCTTCACACAAATACCTCGCGAATAAAACATTTATGGTTGTAAAAAGATTGTAAATAAATCTTTTTTTGTGTTCTTCGGTGAAACTTATGTTTAGGCAACGCTAGAGCATCTAAAAAAATTCAGACATTATTACATATTGTGGGAAACCTGTGTATTTTGTCAAAGGATGTTTATTTTCAAGCCGCACACACTTCGTTGCTCTGGTAACAGATTACCAGCTCTGTCTCCATCAAGGTGTAGAAAGAGACGACCAGCGAATAACCTGTATTACCCTCACCAGAGCCTCTTCTGAATTCTGCATAACTCGATCTGTCGCTAGACTACGTTCGTTAGACTACAAACTACCCTAACATGCTACAGGTTATGCCAACTTCTTTATGCAGTGGAATATTTTATTCCAAGGTCAATACTCATTGCACTACCACACCAGACTAACTGCATTACGGACTTTTATTGACCTCATTACCACCTCACCCCCACACAACTCGAAGCTGACTTGGTCATACTGCAAGGAATCCTTACAAAGACAACACGAAGGGCACAGGCACGTTTTTCTTGTAAAGCGATGCTTCTTACATTTTATTTTGTAAATTCACTCCAATGGCATGTGGTAGGTATTATTTAGAAACCGTCTTTCAAGTGAAGACACCATTACCAATTGCCAGGGATGTTGGTTTAAATAAGAATAGACAAGAGGGGCGACCACGTTTTATATTTAATAGGATGCTCTGTAGGAATTAATATAAATATCACGTTTGTCGTGGCTTGTGCTGCGTTAACTGAAAACCGGGGAAGAGGAGAAGGCGGGGTGAGGGCATGCTTGTCTATGTCGGAATACCACATTTAACTAAACCTATATAAGGAATGCACAAATGTAACTGTTTTGTATCCACGAAGACATCGGGTGTGCCCAAATATGAACACGGATATTGTAACATATACCCCTTACTCTATAGTCAGATCGGTTTCTGAACACAGCCACAGAAAAATATCTCTTATATTTGTACCACAGAGCTGCTATGGATTTTGCTGAGATGAACTGGATGGTCAACAAAGCAAATGTCTGGTAAGCGGAAGTACAATGATTAACATTTAGGCAGTCCATGCCAGAGACGTAGATACTTCTTACTTGGGGCGTCAAAAGCATATCAACCTGCAGATGGTCGATGGTTTTCCCAGGGAACATTGTGACCGCATATACTGCGCTCTAGAATAAAATTGGAATCGAAGCAATGTGCCTGAAGCGAACAATACCTGTACCCTTGTAAAGCAAACATTTATTTCAAGAAATAACGGTAATAAGCTCATCTCCAGCCTCTCTCAGAAATACAGTTGTATGTGATAGAACCCTGATATATAATATATAGCCCGTGCCCGTTGTTTGTAGGGAGCAAACTTTCTTAGTTTAAAAAAGGGTATGAAATTTCTCATCTTCGATCAGTGTAATGGACTTCGATAGATTTGTATAATAAGCCAGTTTCATCGATTAGTTATTGACAACACGGTCGTCTTGTTATATAAAACAGCTGAAAATAATGGATTTCTCAAGCCGAAAGCACACGAATTGGTTTTGCGGTCTTAATTGTGACTTGATTCGGGATCGAACCTCGTTTTCTCTCTACCACATACCGCTTTACAAGTACAGCTTTGAGCAATACTATTTGTTAAATCCAGACGAGTATCTCTACATGGAGGACGGTGTGGTTGTTGTTCGTTTTCTTGTTCTTCTTCTTTTTTGTTGAGGACCATGTGAATTTTGATTTAAATTACTTGGTGCATCTTTAAATTCACTTGCGCCGTAGCGTGTCACGGAACATTAGCCATTTGTTATTGTCCATGCACGAACCAGTTTGGAATTCCCGTCGATGTTTGGGATACAATTCGTTTGTTATGGGAAGATTTCGAATAGCATATGAGAGCAGTCCAGGTTTTCATTTTTTAAATCATTTTGGCATCCATTGGATCTTTATTCTAGTCTGTTTCCTTAAGCCAGTTGCCTGAATTCAGTCGTCATATTCGGTACAAAAATTGACTTTCGTCAGTGACACGTAAGAACGCGTATTCTACGCATCCATATCTTCAAAGTTCATATTCTTCCAAATAAAATGAAGTTAGAACACTTTTTCTGATTTATAATGTTCAGTTGCATAAGTGCAGATTTGACGGCAAGAACTCATTGCCTCGGGTGACGTCTTAATTATTAAAAAACAAATGGCATACTGGGCAATGGGCGGAGTCCGATATGTTTTGAGGGAAAGTAACACCAGTTACCTAAACTCCTACCGACTTCACTCTAAACCCTGTTTCTGACACCGACATATTTAAAAATTGTTCACATGTTGTATTAGAATATATCCTCAATAAATGAATTATGTGTTATCTTTTGTTATATATAATCTAACCACTGAATAATTTCAGAGTTGCATAAAGGAAATTCATGAAAAAAATAAAGTCTTTTCACGGAAACAGCAATATAGGCAGCAATGACATCACCCGAGGGAATCAGTTCTCGGTGCCGAAAACAGGCTTATGGAGTTTAACATTATAAATTAGAAAAAGTAGGTCTAATTTAATTTTCTGTACAAGAATATGGACTTCCAACATATCGATGAGAAGAGCTGTGTTGATACGTGTCACTGATTAAAGGGGATTTTTGTAACGGGTATGATTTTACAGATAGCTGGATATTGGAGGCTGGCTGAAAGGAATAAAATATGATGAAGGTAGGCGGTATCATAAATTCTTTATGCAAGGTTAAAGAAACTGTTGGTGTGTTGTCTCCCTTGATACTGTCTCCAGAAAAACACGGGACATTCGGCGCATGTCATTCAACGGAAAACAAATGAACCGATTGGTCAATTGTTACAGGTCATGCTTGAACACTTTTGTTATTTTATTTATTTATTTATTTTTTTTTTTTTTTGATTTTTTTTTGATTGGTGTTTTACGCCGCACTCAAAAATATATCGCTTATACGACTGCGGGCAGCATTATGGTGGAACGAAACCGGTCTGATGTCGACAGACCTTCCACGTATGGCCGGAGAGGAAACCAGCATGAGCTTAACTCACACTGGTGAGAGGCTCCTGGGTCACTGCGCCGCCCTGGCACACTAACCACCTCGGTCACTGAGACCCCTGGGCACCCTAATGTTGTCTGCAGTGTGGGCAAGTGTGACACTATGTCAGAAAGATAATAACGTGGTAAATCTTATCGCAATAATCTTGAAGCAGTGTTAACACGCAGGGATGCACACAAGGAAGGCGATCCATGAAAATGCTTGGTTACAGCTGACGTGATAAAATAAACGCATAACGATGCATCTAACAGCAAGGCGTCAAAACCTACGTGCGTGTATATATGAACATGTGTCGTAGTGCTTTTCCGTCTTGTGCTGTTTACCAGGTCACATAGAAACCTTAAAATTGAAACTCAAAGAAAAGATATCTTGAGATGAGCTTTTTACTGAAGGACAACAAATTTCTGTGCCCCAAAGGCGTAAATGGTACACAAAGCTGTCAGAGACGAAATGGCTTCTATTGTCCGCTGCTGGCAATGAACATTTTAAAAGGTGTCGTAAAAACTGTTGGCTTCCAGAGGCTCTTGTTCTCGCCATATGCACGCTTTGAGAAGAATGAGGTCATGGAGGGTTTGACAAGAATGGGTGATTCTGGTTAGACTATTTGGTCACCTCTTTAGCTACAAAATAACACCAACGGAGATAAAAGCAGCATAGCCTCGTTAAAAGCAACTGCAGCATGGATGGTGAGGAACGTTTAGAAACCTAACTTCTCTATTGGACGGTTAACCAGCAATCTGAACGCCAAGACTAGACGAGGAACAGTTTCCAAAGCAATATCTATTAAAATTGGGCATACATCATTTAAGGGAGGTTATTGCGAGAAGGCAAAATGAGATTATTGGGCAATTGTGAGGGCCCTCTTTTGTGCTAGACGCTTTGTTCCATTACTTGACTGTGTCAGGTGTCGGGTATAAATGAGGAGCGAGCAGTAAGTGGCCTGTCAATGAGCACCCGCGTTACCTGGCGTTGGTGAATTACTCAGCGCTCAGATATAAGTGATATTCACAAGGACCAGGGTCAAGCGAGGTCAGAAAAAGAGATTGTTTTCAAGGGAACAAACCATGTGGAAATCTTGGAAAGGGAATTGACAAAACGCTTTAGAGGCATGACTGTCAAATGCTGTCTGTAACAGAAACTATTGCCATTACTTTTTGAATTGATAACGGATGACCATTTGATTTTACGAAGTCACTTATTTTCCATTTTACACCAAGCCTGCATGTATTCTGATAATTTTACATTTTATTCTCGCTGCTTGATTTTATGATAAAATGATGACGTATTTCCTTTACATAAGATTGGCATTGCCTGAATGTAGTTAAGATATTAATAATAATAGAAACGAATGCCTAATCCTATCAAATTATATAGTATCTCAAGAAAAGCCTAAAACCAAAATAATGAAATACAAACCAACCAACCCCGTCTCCAAGATCTCAGCCTTAATAGCATCCCTAACCAAAATGAAACAGCCTGCAAGTAAATAATGCAACAGAGACCACTGAGACTATTTTTCCAACTTTACATTGAGGTGGCTGGAGGTGGGTGTGGGGCTGAGGTTGGTTCCGGGGATGGGGATGGGGTGGTGGTGGGTGGTGCGCATGGGCGAGATGGTGAGACGTGTTTAGCGTGAGGGAGTTGTTGCTCAGAATTAACATATGTCATACCTGACATATGTCTCAGGACATTCTGATATTTAATAACAATTACACAATGCGATTTGTGGTCATTTGTTTCGCGATTTATGGGAAAACACGGCACAATTTACACCGGTTTTAGCATTAGCATCTAGCGATAACGAACGCTACTGAGACATTTGTTCATTACCATTACCCAACATACGCACTCTCCATCCCCCATTTTTTGTTAAATGCACTTCATCTACATCTGATAACTCGCCAACATTTTATTTTAATTTCCTTGGTTATGTTGATGGAAATTGTTTTGGTGGAAACATTCTGATATGAACGTTACGTTCGATATGACTTGCCCATTATGTATTCTTTATGCATGGTATAATTATTGTTACGACCCAAACTGTCTGTTTTATAAAGAGATGGCTTGTTCGAAGTACACGACAGTTTAGCAGCACAAAAAGTAACCAAAACCAGCAGATTTTATTTTACAACAATTTATTACGTTTAACAAGAACAGATAACAAGACTTTTACAAATACTAAAATACTTAAGTTTAACAAGAAAGGATAGCAGTATCTATACAAATATTTTCTAGAATAAGAAAATTCTTGAACACTTGTAAATAAACAGGCCCCAAACTGAGCGTATTCTGGAGCATTCTAAGGGAGAGGCAGACAGCAGGCCCTGAACTCAGCAAAAGTAAACAGTGGCAAGCTAAATTTTGAAGCTGACGGCAGTTGTGCACATAACAGTATGTTTATGTATCCTTATATATGTATATGGGAGGTCTTTATCATAATGGTTAACTTACGAGATGAGAAAACAAACAACAAACATGCCACAAACAAGCTCACTTTGCAATAGAGCCATCCCGGTGAAAGTCAGCAACGTCAATATCTCGTTACCCTGTTTTGCGCTACACCCAAGGCCACGGCATACATTCCCAAGGTTTCGATTTTCTTAAACCACCGATGCCATCAGTTCGTTTAAATGTTGGTCGCAAATTACTGAGCTTCAACCGGCATTCAAATCCGTGGCGCCAGACGCAAACCAGGCATCGGAAATTACTTACAAATGGACAAGTGTATAAAAGTAACGCAATCGCTAATAGATTGGAAAAGGAAATGGAATACTTATCAGGAACTATTGGACTTAGTATAACTATGCAGTAGACTTAACCGGGCAGCCAGCGGTAAGTCTCGCTTTGTATATCGGGATATTTGATTGTACATCTGATTCCTCCATGGCTCTAGAGTCTTTCGAAAAACACCGTCTATGAAAGCCGCCGTGTGTGACACTGAGGCAAAAACGAGACACAGGACACACAAGTACAATATATAGACTTTTTGGTTTAAAGGTAATGTAGGATTTGTTTAAGGCAGATACGCAGGTGGTAAGGCACTTCACTGACACACCTTAAGAACTGGTTGAGTAGTTAGTAAGTGTGAGGGAGAGGCTCATTTTGCGGTTAAGTGATTTTGATACCACTCTGCCAATGATATATATATATCGCTATAAGGTTAATTGTCTTTTCTCGTCGAGGGACAAGGAAAAGTGTTCTAAAGTGCAGAAGTTGTTTTTCCAGAACAAAATTCATTTCCAATCAGGTCTACAGTGGGAAGGTCTGGCAGCAATCCGCAAATGTTCGTATGTTTCCCCTCAGCTCTTCCCGGTTTCCTCCTATTTCCTTGAATGCAGAAATGTTCCTGAGTACTGCGTAAAACACCGATCAAATAAATAAATAAATAAATACGTATCTATTTTTTACAAATCTTCGGTCAAATAGTCGCCACTCATCACACCATTTTTGAATCAGTAGGTGCTTTATGCTGATCATTCAATGGATTTTTTTTGTGTTTTGATCCATGGCTTTTATATTGATGTAATACAAAGCTTAACAGAGATGAATTGGAACAAAAATATCTTCATGCAATGGTCATGCATGTTTAATACGTATAATATCTAAAACATTTGTCCGGTGGAATATTTCTTGGCACATGAATTCATGTGAAAGAAAAACTATGTATAAGGCTTACAAATAATGATTGTTGTCATACTGCACATAATTTACAGAAACCAACGTATATCTTGACTCAATTGATTTATTAATTTATCTTACTGGGGTTTTACGCCACACTCAAGAATCTTTCATTTATACAACAGCGGCTAGAATTATCGTGGGAGGAAACCGAGCAAAGCATTGGGGAACACACAACCGTCCGAAGCTTGCTGGCATTACCCTGTTGAGGTCTAAAGAAAGAGGGCTAGCAATTAAGCCGTACTTCCGTTACCAGAGCATGAGACTTTATTGAATATTTCGATGTGTTATTAGGCTATTTGCGTTAAGGTGCATGTGAAAGCGGTTTGTCTGCTGCAGTGGGTTTTAGGTTAGGCCATCTAGTTTAAACGGGCGAGTATATATTCCCGGGTCAATGCCCATTGAACTACAAGTACATCCCACATCTGATTGTTTTACGGGTGCATATTGATCAGATAAATCCCTGCCGGCTTACTGGGTCACGCATGGAATACGGCCAGTGGACAGACAACCTGTGGGGTACACAAAGACAAACACACAGGTTTTTTTATCGGAAAATTAACGATACTTTTGAGATTTCCTAAAATTGCATCGAGTGATATCTGGTAAGTAACATTTTTCACAGAGCCTCGCAACCGGAAGTAGCCTTTACTGATTGCAAGGGATGTTGGTTTCAGTAAGAACAAACAAAGGAGTCCCTACAAATGTGTTGTTTAACATGTAAGGGTATGCCCTGTAGGGGTATACATAACTGTTGTGTTTGTAGTGGCTGGTATTGAGTTTATTGAAACCCATGATAACAGAAAATATTGTGTCAACACAATTGTGGGTAGGCCTACCGATACTGTGTACAATTTCTCTATCCTGTTTTGCAACTGTGTTGTTTTCCTGAACATTTACAATGTGATTAAAGATGAACGGTGACATACTGTATTAAAATGAACATTAATATCCATCGTGAAATATACATACATTTCTTCTTCACTCGACTACGTACAGACAAACATTCCCTAGCTATACCACTGAACGGCTATAGTTCATCGGCAGGGTCGACTTTTCCACATTCGCCTAGATGTTCAACACACCGAAGGATATCGAAGACTCCGATTCACCCGTCAGCCAGTTCATGCCAAACACTTGGTTAATTTTTACTGTGGTTTCTAGCTGTCGATTTCCGAGGACCTTACTGGGTGAAACTAATAAGATCTTAGTCCTCGGGGTACTCTTGGCGTGAAAGACCAAAATAGAACTTTTCCTTGTTGGCCCGCGAATGTGTCTATGTTGTTTAAAACGTATATTTGTTATCCTTTATCAGTGTCGCATGCCTCCGAGTCTGTTTTTTTTTTAGTGTCAGATGACTCTTTTATTTCAGTGTTTTGATATCTTTACTGGTAATGCTTTAGTTAAATATTTTTATCAATATAACATAAATACATTTTAAGCATATATTGAATATTTTGCATGTTATTATTTTAAAATGTCGGAAATGCTGGCCATACGGACGTTGAAACGTAATTATTCGTCTATCCTACTAATCCAACCGGAGCACCCACGAGACAGCCAGGTGTGGGTATGCTGTGACTGGATAAGGTATCCTGATCGAATGAGTGAGTGAGTGAATGAGTGCTGCTTAACTGAGACGTCTTACCGAAGGAAAATAAGACGCCCCGCCCGAGCCATTATACTGATAATGTTGTTGCACTATCCCCTTCATGCTGAACGCCAAGCCAGGAAGTTGCAATTTATCCTGTTCGATACCACGCCCCAGAATCACACCGGAATCGAACCTATGCCAGTCACCATCAATGCAACGAGCGCGCTACCGAACATATGTATAAGATCAACGCCAATGTCTCTGAACTTTTCATAGTGCCAAGTGTAATAAAACCCTTGTATTTCATTCTTCTCAACAAATATCGGAGAATTTTGGCTGATCTAAACAGTAGTTATTATGATGCATTACATAAATATGACGGTTAATTGCTTATTGGTAGGTTATACTATACAAGTATGGGTTCTCATACTGTAAAAATCATACCTGTGGTTTGGTTTTGTATTTGTCGTGACAACGGTATGACTGGAAAACATTATTGCTCTTTAAATATTCATTATTAATTTTTTTTATATTTTCTTTCATTTGATGCAACATACATACAAAAGTGGCTAAAAGGCACAGGACAGGTTACCAGTGAATAGTAACTACAAGGGAAAGATGAAATGGTTCATTCACTAGGATTCGTCTGGGGCTAACATTGTACTGCCAAAAATATGTATGCGTGATTTCTCTGATTGACATGTGTGGTATTTCAGTTCAATAGGCATAAGCCTGTCCTGCACAGGACAAACGCGGGACTTTCGTGTTACTCGCGCTACATACAAATGTGAAGGTATCTGCGAAAGGTAACACCTTTATGGATGTTATGGAAAATAGAATCTTGAAACTAGAATCAAAGCTCTTGCATGCAAAAAATACGTAATCTTAGTAATGCTTGGCTACATTTGATATTACCCGGTGATATAAACGCATTATGAAGTCTCGGTCTCTAAGATCAAAGCCCATGCGTTCACGCCAACACGTTGGTATTAACATTCTTGTAGTGCTTGATCTTTACAGAGCCTTGAGATTTACCTGGCCCAATAAAACCCTAAAACTAGCTTACAAAGGAAAGATATCATGAGGTGAGCATTGAACTGAAAAACAATTTCAAAACCCCAATTGAGTAAATGACTCACAAGTTAAATTGAAAGTCTACATGCCATCTCTTTTTCATTGATTGGTTTTTTAAGCCGTACTCAAAAATATTCCACATATACGACGTAAGCCAAAAATATTGAAGGAATAAACCGGGCGGCAGAAACTCGGGATCACAAGCAGGTTATTGCCAAATCTTCCCACGTACGGCCGGAGATGAACCTAGTATCCAGCAGCACAGAGCATCCCATGTCTTTATTCCCAAGGCCTCGACAATACACGTTAATTCACTTGGATGTCGATCGCAAATTGTTGAATCCTTATTCTTGGAATCCATGTAACAATTCTGTGAAAGTAACGGGATCACTATTGGATTAGAAAAGGAAATCGAATTCGGGCATGAGGTAAGCGTGAAAAATATACTTATCAGGAACTACTGGATTTCGCACAATACCGAAGGCCGCCAATGGCTACTCTGCCTTTTTATAACATCCGCCTCTTCCGCGGCTCGTCTGTATGTCTTAAGACACCGTCTTTTGAAGACGCCTAAACCTTACGTTAAGTCGAAACGACGTGGTTTACCCGATGGAAGAAAATGCAGTAAGCCGAACTCTATGCCTAATGATATATTTTGGATTTAGAGCAAACCCTTGATAGGCCATTCGGTTCTTCCCCTCCACGTTGTAAGACCTTTAGAAGCGGTCCGCAAAAGTCGTCCCATCCGGACATACAGCCCAATTCAAATGAAACTAAAGCGCACACAGGACAAGCGACCTCTAGAAGAGTACAAACACTTCAGATTAAAACTGTAGTAGGGATAGATTCATTTGTACAGACGCACGTTTAGCACACTTTACTGATACGGCAGAACGACTGGTAGTGAATGGAAACCGGTTTGCCATTTTAAGTGCGAGAGATTTTGATTCCAAACCACCAAAAAGCAGTACTTACTCCTCCACATAAGAGGCCACTATACTCCAGTATTTGTCCCAGAACTAACGCTAAAATATTCAGTCTTGGATAACGGTTTTTTCTGAACATCATTTACTTCCCTCATTTCTGCCTTTTTTATTCGGATATAGTAGAGTGTGCTAGCTGCATGTTCGTCACTTAACATGACCCTAATCTATTGACTGCTGTTGTTCCAGTCCTGGGTCAGATTCTCCCTAACTGGAAAGTTTTAGATACTGTCACCACGAATTTGCGAAGAATACAGGGCGGTTAAATATCCGAAGACCATTTTCAGGCATGTTTCAATTCATTCACGCTGCTAATGAAGAGTATCAATAATATATAAGGCTTTGGGGGAGAAATTAAGAAGTGAGTTGTAGTATACAGATCTCTAGGGAAGATATACTGTACGTCTTTCTTATGTCTGCTTGGAGCACAAGACAATTGTCAGCATTGGCTAATGAGCTAGTGTGAGTTATAGGACAATCCTGTTGAATAAATAAACAGATGCAAAAGAAAATTAAAAGTAACACAACTAAGGTAAATACTGAAAAATGCAGTCATATTGGTGAGACAATATTTTCTTCTTCACATCTGGCGGAAAGGTGCCTGACGATAAGTCACAACGATCGAGCTATTTTGTCATTGGTTCAGATTCATTGCCCCATAAGGAAACAAAGTGCTGGGAGGAATATTGGTATTTGCATGAAATATGGATTTGCATGGTCCGCTTTGGATGGCATCTTTATTTTTCACAGGAGTGTTTAGGTAGCCCAGTAAAACATTACGTAATATGAGAGAAATCTGCACATTGCCCAAAGAGAACGTTAATTGCCAAAGTGTGCACAAATACCCCCATGATGGTATAAACAAAGACGGCCAGCGAGTAACCTTTGCAACCCTTATCAGAACCTCTCCTGAGTTCTGCATGACTCGATCTGTCGCTAGACTACGCTCTGTCGCTAGACTACGCTCATCAGACTACAGCTGGCCTGTCCGTGACGCTTTGATTTGGATTATGCCAGTTCGCTTATGCTGTCGGATATTTATTCCAAGGTCAATACTCATTGAACTGCATCACCAGACGGACTACATTACGTGCCTGTATTGATCTAATAAATCCCTACCAGCTTACCAGGTCATGCATGAGATACTATCTTTACACGGAAGAACCTTGGGGCACACCAATACAAACAGAAGTGTTTTATCGGAAGATAAGAATTGCTTTTGACATTTTCGAAAATGCACCCAGGGAATCTGTTAGGCATTATTTGTCATGCATCTCCTAAATGAAACAAAACACAGTCGCTAGTGGGAGTTGTTAGAACAAATAAGAGAGTTTTAATAATGATGCGTATGTTGCGCTTGGCACTGAGTGAGTTGAAATGTTCACGTTTTTGTGAAAGATATGTAGCACGCAACATAGCCATGGGTACATTTTGCGGTATTGTATATATCTGTATTATTTCTGTCTGCAACACTGTTTTGGTTATGGTTCCACGAAAACGTTCTGTGTGCTAAGAAATGAATAGTGATGTTTTCAGATAATCTCTACTCTTTTTCTTCCTAACACAATCAAATGTATAAAAAGCAGTTTAAAGTTTGTACCACAAAGCAGCCAGAGATTAAGTTTTGCGTTGTGCATGTTCTAGATGCACTAGATGAAAGAATGTTAACAGTTTTTACCTGAAGCAACGCTAGAGCAGCTATAACACGGCCCGGCGTCCGTATACTGTGAACGGATGAAGTGTCATGTTCTCTATCACCAGGATAATACTAAAATCGATCCCATTCTTGAAACTGGTAGTATGTATGAGGACCGCTGTAAACATTCCTTACAACGTCTTCCTTACAACAAAAGGGCAATAAAGTCAACGCCATTCCCATTCAGAAAGTAGGTCCTGATATAAAATGAAAGATACGAGTTTAAGTAAGTGTAAGGGTATCCTTTCGATTATTTCTAAGATATATTAGTGCTGATCGGGGCTGTGATCACTTATGATCTATTATTGTACGGCGATGCCATTGGTAATTTATACCAGATGACAAGTCCAGTCCTATGGGAAAAACTGCGTGGTTGTTATATTCAATAAAATGCCCATGACATTTTCTAACGGCACATCGGTCAGTTTTTTCTTGGACATGTATGAAACGATCGGGATTTCAGGATGAATGTCTCTACTCCCCAATGTGTGATGTGAGATGATTACTATTTCCTCTGTCAGAAACTCCCCGCCTTGATGTTTTATATTTTGGGCAAGAAATATGCATATTTGAAAACAGCGGCTAAAAACTGACGCTGACTGGTGAGCAAAGATTAATTGAGTAGGTTTTGTAACATTGATAAATCAAGGGATAGTATCATAAGAAAAAAATAGTTATGCCGTATTTCTCTGATTGAGCGGTGTAGTACATGGATTTCAGTTTGCTACGCTACGCCAGAGGCCACGTTGATGAAGCTGTTAAAGCTTCTGTCCTATCAAGTCATCTATCGTAACAACGAAGTCAGGACCGGCTCCGCTGGCGCAGTTGGTAGAGCGGTAGATCCAGGGTCAATCCTGGGTCGAATCACACCTAAGACTTTAAAGGCAGAAGTTGTAGCTTCCTCGCATGGCGTTCGGCATAAAGGGAATAGTGCAAACTGCTAATCCTTGTTTATGTTTACCTAATCTTGCACTATTTGCAATGGGGAATCAGTCAGATTAGATTTGCCGCGCATTTTACGCTGATGAAGTTGTTAAAGCTTCTGTGCTATCAAATCATCTATCGTAGCAACGAAGTCAGTACCGGCTCCGCTGGCACAGTTGGTATAGGGTCCGCTTCGGGAGCGGTGGATCCAGCATCAATCCTGGAACCCTTGGCGTTCGGCATGAAGGGGATAGTGCAACGACTGGTTGACCCGTGTCAGTATAAAGGCTCCGGGAGGGGGGGGGGGGGGGGGGGGTCGCTTACTTGCTTTAGGTAAGGCGTCTCAGTGAACAGCACTTGATAAAAGAGCGGTGGAAATCCGTTCTGCAACAAAGGAGGCACATTACATGCATTCTAAGGGTTCCGTCGTCGTCATATGACTGAAAAATTATTAAGGGCGATGTTAAACCCCAAGCACTCACTCTTGGGAAAGGAAGTCGAATTCGGCCATGAAGTGGTCATGAAGTGAGGACTTCTAATATGTCATTTCAGTTAATAGCACAGCGACTGAGTGGCTTCAGCGATATCCCTTTGCAAATACATGCGCATGACGTTCCCTTAATAGCACAATGACCGAGTGGCTTCAGAGATATCCCTTGCAAGTGCATGCGCTCAAAATATACACGTAACTGACCATATCAAAATGATCTTCAGAGGAGCGCTAACACTCGGGGATCAACACAAACAAGGCGTCTCAGTACCATTTGATTTCGTTTGATAAAAAAGACACATGATGAAGAGTATATGTCTATGGTCATCGTGCACACATTTGTTTTAGCACCTGTGGATATAAACATTTTTGTATCGTTGTCACTGTGGAGATTCACCAGGTTACACAGTTACTTTAAACTTCGTTGTAAAGTAAAGATATCTTGCTGTGTCCTTTATTACAAAGGAACAACGAACAAAGTTTCCAAGTATTGAAAGCGTAGACAACCCAAGAAAAGCAGTCAAAGATTAAATGACTTCTCTTGCACACTACAGGCGACGGGCATTAAAGGTGTCGCAAACGTGCAAAAATTGTCGCAAAAATTGGTGGTATGCAGAGGCTCTTATATCCATTATATGCACTGTGTGATAAGAATAATGTCTGGAAAGGACGAGTGATTCCGGTTGGAGTGTTTGTTTACCCTGTTACATAAAATAAAACGGTACAGGAAATAGCCTTGTAAAAACAACTGGCGGATGGGTTGTGATGGATGTTAGCGAACGTGCCTTCCATATAAGGGACCTGGCACCAGAAGTAGACGCGGGACAATTTCCAGAACATTATGCATTAAAACTGGGCATATATCTTCCAAACGAGGCAATTGTGAAAAGGGAAAATGCACTTATTGGGCAACTGTGAGAGGTGCTGAATGGTTCTTTTGTGCTAGACGCTTTGTCCATTGTCGGGTGCCAGGTATAAATAAGGAGAGATCGCTAAGTGGTCTGTCAATAAGCACAGGCGTCAACGGGCGTTCTGATGAGACATTATTCAACATTCAGATACAATCCAATATTCACAAGGATCAGTGTCAAGTGAGGTCAAAATAAGAGTGCATTTGTAGAGGACACAATAACTGGAAATCTGAAGAGTGTAATGAAATTGACAAAGCACCTGAGCCATTTGGAAAGAAGTTCTTGTAATACGGAGTTTGCACCAATGTACAGCAGCTTTTACGTAAAGCAATTTTGTCCCGGGCTTGTCTGATTCTTTATAGCAGTCGCAAACGCTGATATTTAGTCATTTATTTCGTCTTTTGTGATATAACTATATAGCAGATTGCAATCAACACCCGTTCACTTTAGTCATAAAGAAGTGAGATATACCGAAATATGATTCTATAGGTATTAAAACATATGTCTAATAGTTGGCTACGTTACTGTTGTAATGTTAAATTTCCATCAGTAACGCAACAAACAATGTTGAAGCTCTCTTGGCAAAGTCAGAACTTATTAAAGTATCGTTAGCCTGCAAAGTTCCACTCTAGTAGCCAAGTCTCATGTCTTCCTTCCCAAGTGCTCGATATCTTGAAATCATCGATACCATACATCAATTTGTTTAGATATAGTCTCAAAATTGTCGTGCTTTAGCTGACACTGGAATTCGTGTCGCCAGGCAAAGGCAAGGGTGCAGAATAATATTTACAAGTGGATATATAAAAGTCTATAACAGACATAAGATTCCTACATGTATTGGATTGAGAAAGGAACTCGAATTCAGTCATGAAGTAATATCATAAAAATGACAAATATAGTTATCATTAACCACTGCTCTTGACACATCGCATTAAGTTAAACAGAACCTCCATAAATCATGGCACATCCAGTTTTACATCGGGAAGTCCAAACGACGGAATTTACCCGATGGCAAAAAACACAGTAAGCTTGACAGCTCCGTTAACGATAATTCTCGCTTCCCGTGCGTGAATCCTGGGTAAGACATCCGGTTCATTCACGGCACTTTTGTCTCAGCGAAGACGACATCTGTCGGAATCGTTCGGGTCTCGATCTACAGCAGAAGAAACGGAATGAACAAAAAACAACACACAGGTCAGCTCCGTTTAAAACTGTCATACGTGTAATTCATGACAGGGAGGCACTTCAAGACATGCTTTTCTGATACGCGTGGACGACTGGTTATGTGGGGAGTGAATGTAAACGAGTTGGTCATTTTGTGGTTCAGTGAGTTCGATTCCAACATAACAATGGCCAGGATTAACGTGTCCTTTTTTATGTGTGTGACTAAGGTGAATGCTTCACGTTTCTTTCCAGATGTATTTGCTTCACGTAATTCACTAACCTTTTCGCAACACTTCTTAAAATCTTTCTCCAAGATATTGCCTTGTCTACATGGCAGTTAAAAGGTCTAAGGGGGATTTTCAGGTGTGTTTCAGTTCATTCGCTAATAAGGAGTATCAATAATAGATAAGGCATTGAGTTAGAAAATAGGATATGAGCAGTAGCATACAGTCCTCTGGGGAAGATATACACGAACTGTACGTTTTTCTTATGTCTCTTCTTGGAAAACCAGACACCTGACTTCACTAAGTAATGGGCTGGTTTGAGCTATAAGAGAAGGTCCATGAATACATGAGGAGAAGTAAAAAAATTAAAAGAAATAAGGTAAAACCTAAAAATACACTATTTTCTTTTTTTTTTACATACAGTGAAAAGTTTCTTGACGATAATTCACGTCGGCAAATCGGTTTCTACATTGGTCTATGTCTTTATTCCTATAAGGAAACACAGTGCTAGAAGGAATCTTGATAAATGCCTGATATGGTCTATTGTGTTTTGTTTTGATGCACTTCAAAACAATATGTAGTGTGCATATTATACTTGGTTTTACCTAGGATTTTGTTTTCCTTTTTTTGCTTAATGGCTTAGTGGAAAGTTTAAAGTTAGACCTTTTGATGGCGTCCTTTGTTGCTTCACTTGATGGTTTGCGTGGCCCAGTGTAATATTCTATACATCTTTCGTAATGATGAACAGCACAACAGACAGAAAGACCGCCTCTTTCTTAACTTCTTTCTTAGCCTACATAATTCTTTGCGTGACTCAAAAAGTGAGCTGTAGCGTACAGATCTCTGGTGAAGATAAACAGTACGTCTTTCCCAACACCATACAATTGACAGCATTGGGTAATGAGCTAGTCTGAGTTATAGGAGAAAGCTGATGAAGAAATAAGCAGATGCAAAAGGAAAGTAAAATTTTTACAAGAACCTACAAAACACTTTTCGCTGAAACAACGTTTTCTATATCATATCGGATGATAAATTGCCTCCAATGAGTGTTTATTTACATTGATTCTTGTCCCATTTCTTGTCCCATCAGGAAACACACCGTTGGGTCCATCAGAGTATCTAATCCACATAGATTACTCTTTATTTGCGGGAATTTTCCTGTGAAAGGTGGTCAACTTTTGTACCACAATTTGGAAATATTTCCACCGTGGATACAATCTGATTATATCTTGTGTGAGTTTTATTGTTGTTTCTTCTGGGGATTCTTGTTTCCCTTTCACTTAATGGTTTAGCAGAGAAATAAGACGTTCGAGTTTTTTGTCCTTTTGTGGATACAGTGTGCACGACGTTCATTATTTGTTATCCTGTAATTTAAGGTCGGCCGCCTACTGTTTTGGTTAAGCTCGATACCACAAAGGCAACTTCTTCGAAGTACAGTCTTTTTGTAAACATCTTATATATCATGTGCTTGGTTGCGAGGTACACAAGTACAGTAATCTTTTTTAACTCCCCCAAAAACTTTTGTGTTAAAACGTCAATAAAACATTTATATTACACCTATATGTGTGTGCCAGACAGGGCCAATATCCACCAATTTCTATATGCTTTATGTCTTATGCGTTGCCTTTCGAATTGCATTCGTTCAGCTCTCGCATATGTATGTAACGTTAAACGGTATGTTGCGAAATACATTTCTTATTTGTCCAAAAATCCTTGAGATAGTAATTTATTTATTTATTTATTTAATTGTTGTTTTGCGCCGTACTCAATAATGTTTCACCTATATGATGGCGATCAGTATCATGGTGAGAGGAATCCGCGCAGAGCCCGGGGGAAGTCAACATGAGCTGGACCTGAACTCACAGCGACCGCATTGGTACGGGATTCCTGGGTCCTTGGGGCATAGTTATATCTTCTTTTATCTATCTGCAATTGCTTGAAAAGGGGTTTAACCAAGCTGGCATGAACGTTACTTTGAGAGAAACATTTAAGGTCGTATCAGTGAGACGTGTTCACGAAACAACGAAACATACACTAAAAGATGAATCTGTGCTTTTCGTCACTGAACGAAACTACTGGTGTAGAGATTGCAACATAGATTTTGTTAGATTTGCTGTGTACGTGTGATAGTGGGAGGTATAAGCTTTAGAAAAGGTCAGCATTGCTGACAAAATGAGGATGTAATTACATGTATGATGCACATAATTAGTTACTTTGGGTAACACACCGCCAGCTCCACTTCATCAAGGTATAGAGACCAGACCGTACTGCTGTTACCAGAAACACAGCTGAATTCTGGGTAACTCAGTAAGTAGCTGGACTATATTGGTTCGACTACACAAGGCCTGTCTGGAACGGTGTGTTTTAGGTTACATATAAAATCTCGTTTATTTTTTTATTCTTAGGCCAAGGCAACCTACTATACACACTAGTTAAAACAGGCAGGTTTTAATCGGAATGTTAATAATACTTTTCATATTTAGAAAATTCCACCCTGGGACATGTGATAGGTATTATCTGCAAAGCGTCTTTCAAGTGAAAAAAACTTGATGGCTTGCTATGGGCGATTGGAGGAGTAAAACAAATAAAGGGGCCTATACGAACAGTTTAGCGCTCTAGAGCATGTTCTGTAGGAATGAAAGTAAATGTTACGGGTGTCGTGAGTGGTATTGAGTTTATTGGAACTCCTGGGGGATAAAGGGCCTGTTTTAGTGAGAGCATACAGTGAGGAATACAGCCATGCGCATTAATGCCCGCATTAGCAGTTTTTGGAAAATTGATGTATTGTTCTGGTGTTATTTTCAGAAACTGAGCCTCCCTTGTTTAATGGCTAGCACCATGGCACAGCAAAATGATGGAAAAGCCTCTTACCAGTGCGATCGCTGTAAGTTTCAGTCCAGTTCATGCTGGCTTCCTCTCCGATCGTTCGTGGGATGTCTGCCAGAAACCTGCTGATGGTTGTGGACTTCCCCGAGGTTTTGCCCGGTTTCCCTTATCCCAAGATAAGGTCTGCAGACGTCGCATGAGTGAAATATTCTTGAGTCCCGCGTAAAACGCCAATCATATAGGAAATTTATATTTTCACAAAAATTCCAATTTTTTTGCAACAAATAATCAGACACCGAATTAATCCCGTCTATCTCCCTGCATAATAATGTATAGAAACCATCTTTTAACATTGTACCACAGAGATGGTATCGATAAAAAGTCTGGTCGATTCTGCTCAAGTGGCCTGGAAGGTCAACAAAGAAGAAGTATACGGAACATCCGGCTCATGAACATTAGACCAGTCCATACCAAAGATGTGGAAAAACAATTTACCTGCGGCTTGTAGGAATCAAAAGGACATGGTAAGCAAACGTTGGTGTATTGCAACGATTAGGTGCCATATTCAATCTCACCTCTAAGATTAATATTTGAATCGAAGATATATGCCTGAGGCGAGCAACACCAGAACCTCGGTACAACAAACATCCAATATAAAGACCTGAGCAGCCACCGGCAATAAGCTCATCGCCTCTCTATCTCTAAAATGTAATACTATAGCCCGTTTCTTATAGCCAGTGGCCTATATTCAGCGATGTGTAAAATTAATCGCTACCAAAATTGCCTGTAGTTAGTGGCACGTAACATCACAAGCTCTGCGTACTGATCTTTTGGATGTCCACACTATTGCAGTCAGAAAATGCTGTTGGAATACTTTTTACAGTTCATGGTCGTCGTCATATGACTGAAACATTGTTCAACCTTAAACCATAAGCACTCACTCACTAACTGACCATCTTAAACACCAAGACAACAAGAACTCATTGCCTTGGGTGTTGTCATAAATATTCAAAAAAGCAAGTCTCATGAAATTTTCAAGCATAAAACAACCCTCAGAAGTAGATTTAGTTGATAACCGTCTTGACATGTTAACTGAGTAACGTAACATGATCAGGGGTTCTAGAAAGTGTAACATGTAACGGACACATATCTCTTGGGTGGCCTAATGGTTAGAGCGTCCGCCTAGAAGTCGGGATCAGACTTGGGTTCGCCCATACCAAAGACTAGAAACGGTATCTTGTCATTGTGTCCCTACAGCCAGTAGTGACTCTTTGTGTAAGCTGCTGCGGACCTCCTCAGCCGACTGTTTTTATCTTTCGTCCTCACTAGCTTTCTATGGCTGCAAAACCCCACACTCTGAAACGCACAGATTTTGCGCTAAACAAGATGTGCGCGTCACCTACAATTTGTACCACAAAAGATGGGGTTTTGCTTGTGCTGTATCTGACATTTTAACATGTTAATCTGAGGTGGGATGCATTTCTGTGCAATCTATTCCCCTCTGCAGGAAGTAATGAAAGTTGCACTGTCAAAAAGAGTCAATATATCTTAGGAACAGTGGAAAAGCGGAGTTTCGAGTTCGAGGTAAAAACAAATCCGCTGGGACATGTTACCGGTCAAAAATGTTAGGCAACTATTTTTGATAACATTTACTGATATACAACATTACACTTCATCTGATCACAGTATATGAACGGCCGGTCGTGTTATATGGTTGCTCTAGTCAGTTGATACTTACAAGAAGCAGGTAAAAATTGTCCACGTCCACGACAAGGACATGCCTAGGGGTAAACCGGCGTCTTCCTTATTTACATGCACCAGGCATTTGTTTTGTTGAACATCGAGGCCATGCGTTACTACACAATCCATCCGGCTCTTGGTCTATAGCCGTTATGTGGTACAAACCTTAACATGCTTTCCTGTATATTTGAAAATGATATTTGTATATTGTGCTAAGAAAAACAGATTTTTCAATGAACATGTTTGTGGATGCGTAACCATCGCAGTGTTATAGACAGAATTTATAGAGATATATGCAACAACATTTAACCATATTTATTTGATTGGTGTTTCACGCCATACACAAAAATATTTCACTTATACGAGGGTGGCCAGCCTTATGGTCGGTGAAGATCGGACAGAGCCCGGGGGAACCCACGACCATCCGCACGTTGTTGGCAGACTTTCCCACGTACGGCCGGAGAGGAAGCAAGCATAAGTTGGGCTTGAACTCACAGCGACCACATTGGTGAGAGGCTCCTGGGTCATTACACTGCGCTAGCGCGCTAACCAACTGAACCACACAGGCCCTCAATGTAAAAATATATACGCATTGTTAAGCGTTGGATGCTGTTTCCACCAGAACGTGCCTTTCTGTTAGTAAGTGAGTGAGTGCTTAGGGTTTAACGTCATACTTAACAATTATTCAGTCATATGAAGTCGAAGGAATCCCCAGAGTGCATGTAATGTGCCTCCTTGTTGCAGGACGGATTTCCACCGCTCTTCTTTTTAGTGCAACTTCACTTAGACTATTTACCGCTCCACCCGAGACATTATACTGATACGGGTCAATCAACAGTTGCACTCTTCCCTTAATGGTGAACGTCAAGCAAGGAACGTAGAACTTCCCTTTTTAAGGTCTTAGTTGTGACCCGACCCAGCATTGGCCCTTTATCGCCCCAGAAGCAGACGCTCTACCAATTGAAACATCCGGGCCGTTTTTTTCCGATAGTTGGTTTCAGTTAACCCAGTACCAGCCACGACATAGATAACATTACATTTATTCCTTCGGGGTCTATGGCAAAAACCACATGTTTTTGGTGACTCCCTTATTTGCTCTTAACACAAAATCTCGTACAAACGACAGTGTCTTGTTTCACTTGAGAGACGCTTAACAAATAAAACCTTGCAGATGTCCCTGGGTGAATTTTCGGAAATGTCAAAAGCATTTTTTCTTCCGATAAAACACGTGTGTTTGTATTGGTGTGTCCCGCGGTTGTTTGTCAAAGAAAGTATCCCATACATGACACGGTAAGATAGAGGGGATTTATTAGATCAATATAGGCTTGTAATGTAGTCAGTCTGGTGATGCAGTTCAATGAGTATTGACCTTGGAATAAATATTCAACCGCATAAGCGAACTGGCATAACCCAAACCAAACCGTTACAGACAGGCCAGTTGTAGTCTAACGAGGGTAGACTAGCGGCAGATCGAATCATGCAGAATTCAGGAGAGGCTGTGATAACAGCGGTATAGGTTATTCGCTGGCCGTATCTCTCTATACCTTGATACGCGTAGAGCGAACCGTCTGTTGTCAGGGCTATGGATTATGTGGACTGTGACAATAAACAATAATAATGTTCTAAATATTTTTCAAAACGAAATCTTTTCCCTCAATCTCCATCTCTCCTGCCTAAGAACACGCTTCATTGGCCGGGAACAAAATCACTGTGTTTACACGAGTGCTTTAATATTATAATCAATGTTGGCCACACTTGCTTATTTTCAGAGCTGCACAAAGACTTATAGGCGTGAAGAAGGATAGTCTTTCCGTGTAGCCGAGTTTTACATAATATGATTGTAATATGTTTTACCTCTTAATGGAAAACCACTCACGTAAAGAAACAAAAAATAAAGCTCCAAGCGGAACTTTAAAAAGACAACAGGCCTAAATTTAAACTTTCTACTGAGACTCCGAGTTAAAAAATGCAGAACAAAAATCCTAAGAAAAACCAAGTGTAATAATCACATAACACGTAATCTTATTGTTTCCGCGGTGCAAATAGTTTAAGATTAGGCCTAAATAAAAATGATAAGCATTTTTCTTAGAAAAGTGCATGCAAAAGAGTATGGACCATACCAGGCAAATACCAAGAGGGCTCCTTGCACTATGTTTCCTGATAGGAATAAGGACATGGACCTATAAATAACCCGCTCTACCGATGCAAATTATCGTCAAGCAGCTTTCCGCCGGACATGAAAAAGAGAATTTTACCTTAGTTGTCTTACCTTTAATTTTCTTTTGCGTATGTTTATTTAATAGTCAGTTTTCTCCTATAATTCACGCTATCCCATCTTACAATGCTGTCAAGTGTCTGTTACTCCAAGCAGTGCCAAAAGCAAAACGTGCAATATATCTTCACCAGAGATCTGTATGCTACGGCTCACTTCTTCAGGTTTCCCTGAATGCCTTGTCTCTTATTGATGTTTTCAATAGCAACGTGAATGAATTAAAATACGACTGAAGAAAATTCCCTTTAGGTTTATTAACCACCCTGTGGGCTGGGCAAATTCTGGGCTGGGGGGAAATCTCCAAAACTTTCAGAATAGGGAAAATTTGACCAATAATTAATGAAACATTGCATACATCTAATGCTAGTAAAATTTTTCTGCCACGGCTGGAAATACTATTTTACCAAACTTTCTTTCACATACTTACCCTTAACCAGTAGCGAAGATATTCGAACGACACTGTGAGATAGAATATCGCCCTCTTTATTCAAGACTAACTTTCTGTCCGATCTTATGAAAACGCGACATTCTGACTAAACTTGAATGACAGCGCGAGATTTGAAAGAAATTCGATCGAGATTTAGTGTAGAACGCGAGATTTAGCCGAGATTCAGTCAAGACCTTGCCCCAGAACGCGCCTTTTCTCTAAATTTCGCATTGTCGACTAACTGGCGCGCTAATTGGCGCATTATTCCTAAACGGGGTAGCTACTGGCTTTTAGTAGAATGGAATCAAAATCACACACACGTAAAATGACAAACCCGTTTACATTCTCTAGCTACTCAATCAGTCGTGCCTTCGCGGTAGTAAAGTGTGTTTTGACGTGAATCTCTACGAACTAAAATAATCCTACAACAGTTATAATCAGAAAAGTACGTACTCTACCAGTTGTCCTTCTTTGTGCGTTTGTTCCATGTTAATTCATCTGTATATCTGGATAAAAAGACTTTTGACGGGCCCTGTCTTATCGTCTTAAGACGCGCCGTGGAAGAATAGGATGTGTTATCAAGAATCCACCAAGAACTCCATTAGCAGTGTCGTTCAGCAGACTGTGCTTTCTGCCATCAAGTAAAATCCATCGTTTTGACTTAACGTAACATTGAGACGACTTCGACAGACGGTGTCTTCAGAGAGACAGACTAACCGTTGATAGCCGGATGTGTTATCAATGATCCCGATATACAAAGCGAGAGTAGCTTTTGACGGCTCGGTTCAGCCTACTGCGTTGTGCGAAATACAGCAGTTTCTGATAAGTAAATTTATCACTCTTACTTCATGCCCGAATTCGACTTTCTTTTCCAATCCAGTTGTGATCCCGTTACTTTTATAGACATGTCTTTCTGTAAGTATTTCTCCAACCCTGGTCTTCGTCTGGCGACAGGGATTCCAATGCCAACTCAAGTTCAATTATTTGCGGACGACATCTAAGCGTATTGATGTATAGTATTGATACTGAGTATTTAAACAGCATGAGTGTACCATATTGATTCCTTAGGAATGAAGACATGAGGTGACCTTGACTACTGGGCAGAAACAAACGCACTTCTAGATTCCTTATTTCGATCCATATCGATGTTTGCTAGAGATCGCGACTGTCTTTGACATAAGATCTCAAGCGACAGTGTCTGGCCGTATGTTTGTAACTAACTAAATAGGGCAAGTGTACTAGCTGATGTGAGCATCTACAGGTAGTAATCTTTTGGTTGAGGGTTCTTTTTTAAGAAACAATTTTTGTTTCGTTTCTGTTTTTTTGTAGAGTTCTTCTTCATTTATAATATTTTCTTTCATTTGGGTAATTGTCTCGCTTTTATTTCTAAAATTCATCGACTTTTATCTGATCTGAATGTCTAACGTTTATTTACTTATCTGAATGTCTAACCTACATTGACTGTATATGTTTTATTTAAACACTATGAGTACTCCATGATTGTATATGTTGATTACAACAAGACTCCCTAAGTATCAAGAATACAGAGGTTAAAGGCGATTTCAGGAGAAAGCTCTTGTCATTCATGGAAGTAATATGAGGAATTCCGTTGCCTTATTAGGATTTTCAGATATTTCGCGTTCATAAAAAACATCTTTATTTTGATCTCACTTTTCACTGGTCCTTGTAAATATCAGTTTGTATATGAATGCTGAGTACTTCCACTCACACTGCCAGATGACGAGCTTGCTTACTGACAGACCACTTAGCGATCTCTCCGTATTTATACCCGACACCTGACAAAGTGTTGTAATGAAACAAAGTGTCCAGAACAGAACCTTTACAACTGGCCAATAACCACATTTTCCTCTGCGTAATAGTCTCGTTTAGAAGAAATGTGCCCAACTTTAATGGATATTTCTTTGGAAACTGACCATTGTGTCTTGGTGGTGCCCGTAAGGATCGCTGGTTAACCATCCAATGCAGAGGGCAGGCTCAACAACGTTCAACATAAACCATGACGCAGTTGCATTCTGCGAGGCTATCTCCAGTACTGTTATAGCCTAGCCAAAGAGGTATACAAACACTCCAAGCGGAATCATCTGTCTTTTTATCTGATTTTTGATAAACGGTGAACATAATGAGAACAATAGCCGCTGGAAACCACCAATTTTTGAACGTTTGCGTCACCTCTAATGTCTGATGTCACGAGAAGTCATTCAGTCTGTCATTTGCTTTTGAGATATAAAGCCTACTGGCCTCAAGATATCTTTTTTTCTGAGAGCCAGTTTTAAGATTTCAACATGATCACGTAAATCTCAAAACTATGTCAAGAGACAGCTGTACAAACCTGCTTGTACACATTTGGCGAAATCTACGGGTAAAGAGCTCGCTGCAATTTTTAATCTTATGACGATTAAATTTGCCCGTTTGAACCTACTTTTTGCTGCATCGGCTGTGGGTTTAAGACAAACAGTTTGTCAGGTATCTTGCGGATGTTGGTGGTTAAATTCGGGTACTCCGAATTGCTCCCCAGTTGAACACGGTCGTGTAAATTAAAAAGTCTTTGCACACCTATAAAATAAATGAAATTAATGTACATAGAATTTTTGACGCATGTGAATTTATCCCAAATTTGTTTTGTTCCACAATTTTATCAGTGATGCGATCAAGACTTTGTAAATACGTAGATTCGGGTGGGTTCAAGGTGAAAACAGTCCTGTTTCAAATAACTGGTGAAAAATGCTAAGCAGCATTTGTTGACATAAAGTTATGGATCACTCATCGCGTCGTGTTCCAGACGAACAAATGGCATCTCCTTTACAATTTTTACAAGTTTACAAACGTTCAGCACTTGTAAATTATTACTTTTTGTGAAACTTTTTCACACGCCCATGTCAATGTAAATGTGATCATTAATTGCTGCCTCACATTTTGACAGGTCATGTGATATAATAAGACCATGTTTTTGACCATTGGCGATAAAGGAGGTCCAAATGGGAACTCCCGAAGTCTGACCTCTCGTACTCCATATATTCCAGGCATTCATTAACATATTTATTTATTTGTTATTTATTAATTTATTTGTTTTTATTTGTGTTTTACGCCGTACTCTTATACGACGGCGGCCAGCACTACGGTGGGAGGAAAACCAACGACCAGATTAGTTGATACAGTGTAGTCACTGAGATTCTATTCCGCTACAAGCGGATCTTCCCATGTACGGCCGTGTAGGAAGCCAGCATAAGCGACCACAAATTATTTGTTCATTTCCCTGTTCCCACTGTTTTTGGGACCTTGCATTGGTGACAATAACTTCTAGACGACCCCGATGAGCGCCTTTGTGCAGTTTAACTTTCGTTAAAGATCGCTTGTCTTTCTCAATTATGGTTTTGTACATGTGTTTTAAACATGTAGATAAATTTAATATCGTTTTAAAAATTGTACCCAATCTATGTAATGTTAGACACAAATGCGACTACTGAGTTGGTGTCATTCGCGTATCCAACAGAAACCAAATGACTGAAGTAATCTTATATGATTACTAGCGTAATCTACATTTAACTACACCTGTCTGATCCATATAGAACTAAGTGGAAAGAAATGTTCAGGAAAATCGACTTCTTAACGAAAATACATTTTCTAATCATTCCTTGATGACGCAAAAAGATGTTAGCCTCTTATAAGGAGATAAGAGCAAATGCCAGCCATTTTTATTAATCATATGATTTTTCTTATCTAATTGACGGTTTACGTTGTACCTAAGAATATTTCACTTATACGACGGCGTCCAGCAATATGGTGAGAGGAGCAGATCCCCCCCCCCCCCCGAGCATCTATAAGTTGCAGTCATGACTTAACATTTACGGCAGGAAAAGAGGGCATCATGACCTTGACGTAAACTCACAGCGATCACACTGGTGAGACGCTCTTGGGTCATTATGCTGCTCTAGCACGCTGAGCACCATCCTCTCCATTTTTAGATTGGAACAGAAATCACTTAACCGTAAATTAACCAACTCATATTCACTTCCCACTTAACCAGACGTTCAGATGTATTAGTAAAGTGTGCCTTCACGTGCCTAACTGCGATAAATTATTCTTGTGAGAGGTTTAAAAGGAAATTTCGCATGTTGCATGCTAATTCCATCTTTGTGGATGTAGGTCAGAGTTGGATGACTTCCGCGAAACATATGTGCCGTGGAAAAACCCGGTGTGTTATCTGCGATACACACACTGATAGCTCGAAAAGTCATTAGGGGTACAGTCAAGCTTACTGAGTTTTCTGCCATCTGGTAAAATTTGTCGTCTCATCTTTACGTAAGATTCAGTCGACTTCGACAGACAACCCCTTTTGAGGGACAAACGTGCGTTGAAGAACCAAATATGCTATCATTGATTCCGATATATAAATCGAGTTGCCAAAGGGGTCTCTGTTTAACTTACTACAATGTGTCAAGTCCAATTGTCGCTGATAACTATATTTATCACTTTTATGAAATAACTTCATGACCAAATTCTATTTCCATTCCCAATCTAATACTCATCTCGCGACTTTTAGAGATATATCCATTTGTATGTATTTTCCTAAGCCTGGCCTATCTCTGGCGACACGGATTCCAACGGCAGCCTAAGCATAGCAATTTGCAGCTGACATCTAAGCAAATTGATGTATGGTATCGATGATTCAGAGATATCGAGCACTCGTGATTGAAGACATGAAATTGGCTTCCTCTGCTGGAGTGGAAATGCGCAGGGAAACGGGATCTGTAAAGTGCGGACTTTACCAAGAGAGCTATATATGATGGTCTGACACAAAAGTTTCATGTAGCATTACAAACGTAACCAAATTGTATACATATATTTACGATTATATAATAGCAACGTGTGCATTAGTGTATACGGCTTCCTCTCCAGCCGTATGTGGGAAGGTCTGTCAGCAACTTGCGGATGGTCGCAGGTTTCCTCCCTCCATAATGATTGCGGCCGTCGTATGAGTGAAATATACTTGAGGTGGGTTATTTTGAAGGAAACGCGAGAAAGTACGGCATCTGTAATAATTAGGCATCAACACAGCCAATGGTTTCGACGTAAAGTAATCTTTTCGAAAGTTGAAACGTTTTGAATAAATGAACCGCATTAGGAATGGAGAAAAAGGAGCACAGTAATAATAAACTGCTTATCGTTGATATTTTAAAGACACAAATTTTTCATTACTTTTCTTGGTTGTTTCTGCATAGGATACATAAATTCTAAAATGACTTCTTTCTTTATATATTTATAAGTAAAAGGGTGTGGATTGCAAATGTCTTATATAAACATAAGTGGTGAAGTATAACAATGTAGGATTACCATAAAGAATCAGAATAAATCTATGCGTCAAACTGACATTCGTGTACCAGCCGTCAAGCAAAATGGACGTCCCAGGTCAATAATCACAAATGACGTTCAACACGCTCAACACTGACACCAAATTACAGAGTGCATGTACACAATTAAGACGCATTCATACAACGAGAAACATTGAACAGTTTTCAATGACGTTGGAAAGACGCATAGAATGTTCCAGGCAAAAGAGTAGAATATATGTAGTTGATAATCAGAATATGTTTCCGCCGTGCTTTGATTGCAATTGTTCATATATCCCACCTGGTGATCTAATTCAAGGCGACGACTCAAACTCGTCAGCGTGCTGCACAGTGCTTTACATGTATAACAGCCCCCTAACGCTTCCCTCCTGCAGCTTGACACTCTACACCCGTCTCTCCAGTTCTGTTGCATTTTCCAGATTTCCTGATATTATGTCTTCTAGAAAGCGGGCCACTTAGAAAACAAAGCGTTTCCACAAAAGAGCCATTCACTATCCCTCGCAATTGGCCGATAACAGCATTTACTCTTCTTGCAATTGCTTCGTTTAAAAGATATATGCCGAATTGTAATGCATACTGCTTAGAATGCAGCTTCCCGTTCAGTTCTGGTACCCAAAGGGATCCTTTCTGAACTACCCAATCTCGGAGACAGTTTCGGTAGAGTATGTCGCAGTCCATGAGGCAGATAATTTTTACAAGGCCACCCCCATACTGTTCTACCCTTGCTAAAAGGGGTACACAAACACCCATATCAGAATAAATCATCTCTCTTCTTATCTAAATTTTGTCAAACGCTGCATACATTGGGAAAAAAAGCCTCTGGAAACTAACGATTTTGGAAAGTTTGTTGCCAAGAGAAACTATTTGGTATGTAACTGTCGTTTGAGCTACAAAGCCAATGATCTAAATATATCTTTTCTTTGAAAGCCAGTTTTAAGGTTTCAGCATGATCGTGTAAATCTCAAAACCGTGTCAAGAGAAATCTGTCTAAGTCTGTTCATACACACGTTGCGAAATGTAAAGTTTGAAGCAAAGTTAAAGCTCTTGCTCGCTGCAACTGTTAATTCCTATATCAGTAAAGCTGCATGTTTCAACGTTCCTCTTGCTTAGATGGCTGTGGATTTAAGGCAGAAAGTTTGTCAGATACCTTCCGAGTGTTGGTAGTTTAATTCGGTCATTCCAGTATGTGGATAACATATCCATATGTGATGTAGAGAATTTTTGTTGAAGAAAACCATGGAAACAAAGGATGTAATCAATTGCAATTAACATCACTGCATTGTTTTTACCTAATCCTGTTTAAGTCATGGTGTTAAAGAGGTCTAAGTTACCACCATTTATGCATTAACATGAACAGTGAGACTAATTCCCTGACTGAGGTAACTTGACAAGTATTTCACAGTATATGCGTGATCATTTGCCAGCTATCACACTGTCGTTGCGGCTGTGGTTTTACTATTCTGTACGTATTTAATTCTTGTAAAATCTGAGTAAAAGTTGTGGTAGGTATCAGTCACGCTATTTTGTGGTCCCCCTCTTTTGTAAAGTCCCCTCATCATGTTCCACACACCTTATGTTTTGAGAGGTGATTGCTGAAATTCGAGCGAAGGCCTCTAGTAGCATCAAACCAAACAGGAAACTGATCAGTGATGGCAACGCCGCATGAAAATAATGACAAACCGCTGAAAACTTACTACATGTACATGTACAGGAATACTAAATCATAGCTATGTCCGGAATACTAAATCATAGTTGTGTCAGCGATACTAAATCATAGCTGTGTCCGGGATGCCAAATCATAGTTGTGTCCGGGATACTAAATCATATTTGTGTCAGCGATACCAAATCATAGTTGTGTCCGGGATACTAAATCATAGTTGTGTCAGCGATACTAAATCATAGTTGTGTCCGGGATACTAAATCATTACCCACAAAGGCTCCATCAGTTAGTCTTTGCCAGAGCAACATATTCCAGCACTTGATCTTAAAATTTTGAGGTCAGATAAAGTGTACATAAAACATGAACTGCATACCTAGTATTTCCTGCTAAAATACTGTCTCCATTTGGACGTAAGCCGTTTTTGGCAGCGTAAGATACAACTCTTTTTTTCCATTTGGTCGATTTGGCATGAGCTTCCTTTGTCCAGACTGAAGCCTTGCAGTGCCAGAGAGTCGGACAGAAGCCTAGCAGTGCTGGAGAGTAACTTTGTTAAGACGGTCCGGCTCAACGGTCAGACTCAGCTGTCCGGTTTAAACCCCAATAATTGTATCATCCCGAACAGGAAGTGTGCGGGAGCTTTACTTGTACGACTTCTTGAACACTGAGTTCTGTGGTATATTTTTTAAAGACTTTAATATTCACAACAAAAATTCATCTGGTTTTATCGAATTTATCTTTGGGGTTTGAGGTGCATTTAAGAGGCAAACATATTCCAAGGTTATCAAGGTAAGACAAGATTTCTAAAACAAGGACACTAACTCTTTTCTAGGAATCGATTTGCCAATCAAGGCTGCAAGTCTGACAACTATTTAGAATTTGTCTCGGTGGTAAGGAACCTTCTAGAATATAATTAAAGACGTACGGTATAGAGAGCGACGACAGTGTGATAGCCTGCAAACGGTCACACGTGACCGTTGAAACACGGGCTTTTGTCAGTTTACCTCAGTCAGAATGCAATGCGATACAGTGACTGGTTTACGATCCCGTAAATCAGAAACATCAGTCCTTTATGTTAGATTTCTCATGGATACTGCCGTTTCGTCGTTCAATAAAACTTTATAGAATAAATCAAATGTCTTGAATGTGGCGTTCAGCGACAAAAAATCAATAAAACAATGTAACATTAGTCTTCTACCGCTTAGACAGTTTATACGTTGAGGGTAACTGGCCTTTATTATATAACATACCTATAAAACTCAGCCTTCAATAGGCTGCAAACCTTAATGCTCCTCCAAGAAACATTGCCTTTGGCTGTCTTTGTAACCCATCATATGTAGATAAAGTAAAACAATATCCTAAAAAGATTCTCATTTTAGAACATTGTGTTTTGAGGTAGATTGCGGAAGCTAGCATAACAAAGAGGTGGTAACTGCAGTTCTTCCAAAGTCCAAAAAAATATTGTATTCAGTCAAAAACAAAAGGTCATTTACAAATCCTCTTGTAATTTATCAAAGCGAACTATCTGGATTATCGATATATACTCATACGTCGAAGGATGCGTTGCATCTAAAAGTTTTAAATGTTTAGCCCTTTTCAACTCTTGTAAATTTTCTGTGCTATAATTAACATACATATTTACATATAGAATCTTGTGTCACTAATAAGTATTTTGTAGGCTTTGTCATAACGGCGGTTATTTTAATTTTCTTTGGCATCCATTGATTTATTCATAATCATTCCTAAAACCACACTAATTCGTCATCAGTGCCCTGATATAGCTGCTCGTGTCAGAGAAATAAGAAATACGTAGAACAAACCTTCCACGATGATCTCTCTGCTACATCTTATTTCTTACTTTCTGATCCACTTCGATGCATCAAAAAGTACCAAGTCTTTGTTATATGCCCGGGTTTAGCCGGAGGTCTGTATCTTGTCAGAATTATTCTGGTGAAAATATCTATAAAAATGTTAAGACTAGGGAAAATTTGACCCCTGGTAGGTGGAATAATACATATATCTGAAGGAAACGTGAAATTTATGACACAGATGTAGAAAGGACGAGATTTTTCTAACTGAAATTAAAAAACCAATGTACTATTTGTGTGATATAACTGGCCTCAAACACAAAGTAATTAATTACATTTGATGAATATAAAAAGTTTCATAGTTCGTAAAATGCGTAAAGTAATTGAAATTAATAACAGACCACTTCAATGTTTAAATGACATGCTTTCCCCGTATGTAGTATTTGGTCCAAGGCAAATTCCTACTTTCTCAGTTCTCAAGAAAGTTACCAAGTAGATGTTCTTATTTTTCACGTTGATAATTCTTTGAAAATAACTCATTGCTATAAATTTTGTTGACATATTTCTTTTGAATAGTATGCAAATAATTTGGCACGTTGAAAACGATATTAACGAACAGACAGTCCTTTTAGCAATCCAGCTGTCGAGATTTACACAGATATCTGGTATTTTATTCTATGTGACAAATCTTAAATCTTAAAATAAAAATAAAAAATGTCACAGAGGAACTCTAAATGTCAAAATGTGGAAATGTCAAAGTTCTTCTAACTCAGTGTGACTAAAGCGAACCAGAATGCCAGGATTAGCCTAAATATTATCAACTTTTATAGGAAAATACAAGAAAAGGCAATGAACAAGATGGCCTCTACCATCGTGTTTTGCTGAAATTAAAACGAGCGTGAACCGATGATGAAACCACTGAATACATTGTCGATTATTTTCAAGCAGTTTTTCCACGGATGTGAAAAAGAAAGTGTTGCATTTTCGACATGTATTTTGAGTGCTTGTCGTTGTTTAAATTTTTGTTTCCTTTTGCATCTGTTTATTTATTCATCACCTTTCTCCTATAACTCACACTAACTCATTACCCAATGCTGTCCATGGTCTAGTTCCCCAAGGCAGAGACATAAGAAAGACGTACAGTATATCTTCCCCAGGGATCTGTATGCTACTGCTTACTCCTTATTTTCTCTCCCAAAGCCTTATTTATTATTGATGTTCTTTACTAGCTATGGGAAGGAATTGAAACACGACTAAAAATCCCCTTTAGACATTTGCTAACCATCCTGTAGCCTGGGCGAATTCTGCTGGTGGCGTAAGGTTAGTGAGATAGGACATGCCCTACACACTGCGATTCAAGTGTATGGTGCACACGTAGAAAAGACGATTTTTCCCTCAGTCACAAATATAAAATATTATTCGAACAACAATCTGTATAAATACAACTGCAGGTTTAGAATGATTCATGATTCGCAAAATAAAGCCAAAATATCCGTTCTGCCCAGTGATTGTAACTTTTCTATACTTCATTGACCTTCGTTTTTTTACTTCATTGTCACTTGGCTAATTAGCTGACATGAACATTTATTTTCTAAAGTAAACCTTATTGCACAGTCCAATACGTTATATTTATTATACATGATAAGCAAACCCCTTTATAATTATTTCTTAAAAATCTGCTCAATTCTAGACACAAAGTCTATTTGTTTTACCTCACTTGACACTGGTTCGTTCGAAAATCGGTGTGTGATCAAGATCTAAAATAACTGTTGCCGTCGCAACACCCATTAAAGAGTGTGCTTTTTGACAGGTAACTTAGCGCTCACTCCTTACGTATACTCGACACCTGGCACCGTGTTGTAACGGAAGAAAGCGTTGGCACAGAAGAGCCATTACCAGCCCTCGCGATTGCCTAATAACCACATTTTCCCTTCCCGCAATATCCTCGTTTAAAAGATATATACCTACTTCTAATTCATATTAGTTTGGAAATTGTTCCTGGTCTTGTTTTGGCGCCCAGAATCATCGCTCTTTAACCATCCAATCGAGAAGGCTGGTTCACCAACGTTCATCGCATTCCGTGCGGAAGATGCTTTTAACGAGGGTATCGTCAGTGGAGTTAAATTCCAGCTAAAGAGAAAGACAAACACTCCAACCGGAATGACTCGTCCTTTTATGATCTCATCCTTGTCAAACGATGCATATAATGAGAACAAGAACTTCTGGGAAGCACGAGTTTTCGAATGTTTGCGGCACCTTTTATGTTTGTTGCCAACAGTGCACAAGAGAATCCATTTAGTCTTTGTTGTCTGAGCTATTTTCGCCTTCGCAGTGTAGAAATTTGTTGTTTGGTAAAGACACCTTGAGAACTCTTTTCTTTGCGAGCCAGTTTAAGGTGACTATGCGATCGTTTAAATCTCCAGACTGTGTCAAAAGAAAGCACTACAACCCATGTGAGGTTCCGAAGCAAACATAAACAGCTCTCTTTAACTGCACATACATTGTTTAGTTTAGTAAAGTTACATGCTCCTTTACTGCTCTTGATGCATCGGTTGCGGTGTTAAGTCAGTAGGTTTGTCAGGTACCTAGCGAAGATAGGTGGTTTACTCCTAACACCCCGGTTTTCCCCACCAATAAAGATCTCTGCCTTTGTATGCCTAAGTACGGCATTAGACAACAATCAAATATTACTAATATACATGTTGAACTGTATGGAGCATGCGCACAAAAACAGTATCTTCATAATGATACGTGGCTATTAACGGTATATTTGCTATCTGAACGTCAGACGAGGCATTCCTATATCTGTCAACTCAAATTGACGTTCCAGGTCAAAAACCCACTAAAGAACTCAATGTTACACAGAAAGCGAATTTGAAAGACGGAAGGAAAGTCCTAGGTTAATGAGGGACATCAGTATCAAAAACGTGTACCAATGCTATTTTATACCTTGTCCATGATCAAAATACGCATCTTAATTGCTATTGTTCATATATCCAATGTGGTGATCTTATTATTTTACACAACGAAAATATATTATTTATTTTAATTCTGCAAAAAATTGGCAGTGGTTGACCCTTTGCAATCTTTGCGATATGGATGCCGTTGGAGTGCCTTTCTGTGGAAGTCGATAGAGGACCTTTCTGTGGAAGCCCACAGGTGAGCTTTCTTTGGAAGCCCACAGATGACCTTACCCGGAAGCCCTATGTAAAAACGTTGGCGGCTTTCACACTATTCTATTTTCGGGACCGTAATGACAACAAGTGGCGAACAGTGCTCTAGTAGACTGTCATTTAGCCTGACCTGCTAAAGATTGTAACATGTCACCAGTATGTTACCATCCATCAGTATGGCAAGCGCAATATGCTCCATTTCCAGGTGAAAAACTGTACGTTACATGTAGGAAAGTTCGTCAGCAACTAGCTTAAGGCCTGTGGGTTTTTCCCGGTACTCCTGTTTTCTCACACCCAATAGACTGATCGCCACCTTAAATCATCACAATCACTATGAGCAATCAGTCAATCATTACGAGAAAACCTGAGATACCACACGTAAACTTAAAACATGCCACGAAACTTTAGAGTAGATAGGCGGACAAGTCTTATTACATTCTCCATTTCAACAGGTGACTTTAAATACGGCCTTCTGGCCCGCTGTTCAATGATTGTGTTTTCCGTTTAACATTTATGATTGTATTAGACGTTCTTCACGCAGCAAATAAATAGAATTCTGTGTAGAATTCACGTACAACGGGTACTTGCAAGGGGTATCTGTTGCAGCTGACATACTAGATCAAACAAAATCGAAATGAAACACTGTCACTCAACAATCTATGACACAAATTTAGCGGTGGTGAGGTCTGTTTTTACAAGATTCCGACAAAAGCTCACCAGTTCCTGAAGACAGTATGTCACATGAGACATCAGTTTGTAGACAAATCGATGAGAACGTCCTCTTATCAACCGTGTTTACCTGAGATTACCGGAAGCATCAGTGATCGGTTTTGAAGTGGCCTAGATAGGTAATTACGTCGCGGATCATTCATCATTACGCCAAGGTAAATCCCTAATTGTAATAGACGTGTCATTTTTACATGAGCAAAGACTAAGCGCTTGTTGTGGACGTGTGATGTTATCAAGACAGCCTGGGCTTCCAAATGACGTACTCAGTAAACAGGCCCTCGTCACGGTGAGGCCGGTGAGTACTTGATTATACTCGTGAATAATGTTTATCAAATTGAAGGTGCTATACCGTGGACATTCGCCAAAATGTCGTATTCACTAATCAAGTCACATTTTCTGTATTTACCACGAATTTCGCGAAATGACTTGTACCTTTACTGTTTATAGCCTGAAATGATTCTACAGTTGGAAAAGCTCTAATACGATCCGCTTTATAAATTTTAGAAACATTATTACCGATTCTGAACGTTAACCCGTGTACAGGCGGATATTTTGTGAAACCTACATGTCTGGGCAAAAATAATAGCAAAACTTTGATTGGATTAGCGCTTATCGATTTCTTGTTAAAAGTCTCCGGTAAGCATATAGCGTCCTTCATTGCAGACAAAGCATGGATTAGAGTGTATTAGAGTATTAAGCAGAGTACTTTATAAAGAAACTATAGGACAAAACAAGTCTGAGAAAAAAAAACGGCTCGTGTAGCTATACCTACTGACACTCCAGCAAAATGTTTACGGAAAAGTTTTCTGGAGGTATTAGAATGCACTAAGGACTCTTAATACTCTGTCATGTCCTTTAGCCTTTTATGACGCCAAATCACAAATATGAGCAAAACTTATATAGAGAATGAAAAACATTGTTCGTCCAACTGTGGATCATTTTTTGTTTTGACATCTGGTTTGAACATGGAGCTTTTACCAGAGATCAAGACTAAACTAAACCTAATGCGATCCACTTTCTGCGGGATCTCGGAGCTAGAAGCGAAAAGGTTAAGTTGAGCGTAATGTGAACAAAACCACATAGCTTGTCTTTTTATTGATGTTAAATCATCGTTATTTTGACAGTCGTGGGCAGTTTAGAAATTCCTTGCATTATAAGTTCATATTTGTGACAATCTGTGTTAACCAGTGACTGAAACTTGCAACCTTACTTGGACGCAAGCATAGCCCCATTTCGCAAATGTGAAAAAATACCTAGAACTGAGCTGAAGCCTGTGTTTTCACCAAAGTCTCCCATGGTAAGGCATTGGCATTCATCATCACGATAAGTTTATTTTGCGATTGACAGGTTATACGCATGCGAACTGAGGTACAGCTGGAAACGACTGTTCACGCTCGTTAATTGAGATGACAAAGACGATGCTTTAATACGTCATTTTATTCAAACTAATGTCGCACAACCACCAGTTACATGAAAACAATAAAAGTATTATCGTTAATAGGGACTACACTTTCTGAATATATAGCACAGATTCTAGTGCTAAAATTTCAGCATTAGAATCTGTGTAATCCATATTAACAATAATTCTGTTACTTAATCCATTTTTTAAATGACATCTCTACCTGTCTGATGAAAACAATAGCCTAAATTTATGAGTGAGTCTTTCCGGTTATTTTCCGAAATGTGGATACACTAGCTAGTGGTAACGGCAGAAGCTGCATTTTTTGGCAACGTGAAACTATAAGGCCGAAAACTTTTAATCATAAAACCATTTAATAGTAAAATTTCAAGCCAATATTTGTGTGTTGATCTCAGGCTTGAAGTTGTGTTTCAGCTGAGGCTGTTTTACTGGTCTTCTCAGGCCAGTAACGGCTTCCCTATCCCTTATTTTCACTGGATAATTATTAGTTACTAACTACCAGCGAACTTCCTGACACGGAACTTCCTGAATGAATCATACTCAGACAAATATCTGTGAACATGACCTTATACAAATGAACTGTCACTGGATAATTATCAGTTACTAACTACCAGCGAACTTCCTGACACGGAACTTTCTGAATGAATCATACTCAGACAAATATCTGTGAACATGACCTTCTACAAATGAACTGTCACTGGATAATTTTCAGTTACTAACTACCAGCGAACTTCCTGACACGGAACTTCCTGAATGAATCATACTCAGACAAATATCTGTGAACATGACCTTATACAAATGAACTGTCACTGGATAATTATCAGTTACTAACTACCAGCGAACTTCCTGACACGGAACTTTCTGAATGAATCATACTCAGACAAATATCCGTGAACATGACCTTATACAAATGAACTGTCACTGGATAATTATCAGTTACTAACTACCAGCGAACTTCCTGACACGGAACTTTCTGAATGAATCATACTCAGACAAATATCTGTGAACATGACCTTATACAAATGAACTGTCACTGGATAATTATCAGTTACTAACTACCAGCGAACTTCCTGACACGGAACTTTCTGAATGAATCATACTCAGACAAATATCTGTGAACATGACCTTCTACAAATGAACTGTCACTGGATAATTATCAGTTACTAACTACCAGCGAACTTCCTGAAACGGAACTTTCTGAATGAATCATACTGAGAGAAATATCCGTGAACATGACCTTATACAAATGAACTGTCACTGGATTGGCGCATTTCTCACGTTCATAACAAAATGCCACAGATATACCCGAGAATAAACGGTATGATCTCAAGTCTTTGCTGAATTTAGAACACAACGTTATGAATGACGGATTATCCACGAGTGCTGCTCTTAACAAAGCACATTTATTGTGTAAAAAGACTTGAAGCTAACATATCTCCATTACTCTTGACGAAACCATTATTGGACAAAAAAGGAGCACAAAAGCCAGTCTCGTGAATTACGTTATCAAACATCGCTATCCTAAACTTTATCAATTCTTGACCATTATTTTTTACGAAGAGGAAATCCGCACATTACATTTTTTGTCAAATTTAACAATTTGCGGATGTACAACTAATGGAACAAGCTATCAGCGACAATAAAGCAGAAAGCTGTAATCCATCTGTAACGACAGGTACAATGAATTGATTTACAGACGTTGCAAAATGATGTCTTTGTTTCATTTTGCGATCAGAATGGAAATACTCTGCGAACATTTTCTGAGAAAAGCAGTCTAAAACTGATATAAACTGTTATGTACCACCTAGGACAAATCTAAAACATTCATGCAAAATCACCAAATGTTGTGAAAATAATGCGAAAAGAGAGGAAGATAACAGGTTCTGTGTTTCAGCATGTTAATGCACCTCGTAATTTACGCTGACCTACCGACAAACAGTCGCTGGTAGTAAGTAACTCATAATTATAAGAGAAAGTAAGGGATTGGGAAGCCATTACTGGCAACTAACTACCGGATAACCAGTAGCTGAGAACCAGTCTCGGAACACCAGTTAGAAATAACTGTTCTCCGACAATCAGTCAGTGAAACTTGTCAGTGGTAGAGTAGTCTACTTATGGATAATCCCCTCAAACCAGTCACTGTTAATCGATCGTTGAGAGCCGAGACTTTATGGTTTTCTTGTCTGGTTTTCTTTAATGACAAAATAAAATAATGATGCAGAAATAGCTTTCAGGAGTAGTTTTTCTTCTGGCACATTTTCTAATCTCTTTTATGTTTTTTCTACATGGACACTCTCTGCAATAGAGCGGACCAAATTAATGAACTAAAAGCTTTACGACCCCAGAATTAATTTGATAACAAACCTATTCTCCTAAATGACACGAAGTTTTTCTGGCCATGCGGCATCCATACTCATTCAACATTTGTGAGCATTTTTTTAGAAAAACAACCGAATCGGTATAAACAGTCAGTTTCTGAAGCTTTTTCATTCCTCTCTTTCAAAGCCATTCTCAGAAAGGTACATTGAAAGGAAACAATGACCAAGGTTTTGTAAATTGTGGCATTTTTATGGAGTGCATATTTTCATGATGTAAAAATGTTTTTGTTGGATTGCGCTTAGAACCATGCGCTTAGGAATGTAGATATTAACAGGACTTTACCACCATTTGCATAAACAGTTAAACGATGAATGGCAATATGAAAATGTAAAAAAATGAAATACTTGCAACTCTGAAATTGCAGCTTTAGGCTAAGTCGAAGTTTCCATCAAACTATTCAGTGATATGAATTTTAACAACTGGCAAAGTAAAATGACAGAAACTCCCCAGCTTAAGAAGTTTGATGTGAAGTCATATTTCATTCATAGCACAATTTATGTCATCCATATTTTGTAATTCTTATACCTATGTGACGAAAGTTAAAGTTACGTAAAAACTGAATTTGAACCGAGCCTTTCACTCAAATAAATCACATATAATGTTGTCGATGCATAGCATGGGATTGGGACTGCATTTTTAGCTACTGGCGCAGTAATTGTATAGCCTAGTAGACAAGCAAAGCTACTGCACAAATGGCATATTCTACATCAGTCAATGCAGCGATCGCATTTTTATATGTACACATGTAACAAGCTATGTTCCCATAATGCATACTTCTGCTTTCCACCTGACACTTTTCTTTATTTTTATGTCATGGAAGATAGTCATGTGCATTTGTAACACAAAACAGAGCTTGTTGAACCCCAGAAGTTCGTTGTATAAATTGCTATATATACTCTTCTTATGCCCAACGTAAGTTCACTGTTCACACTGAAAATCTCCTAGGCATCACTTTTGGAACATTTGTGGGGAGGTGGGGGGGGGACTTTTTAAAACTGACTTCAAATGAGACGAGTCAAAAGCACGATTTGAGTGAATATTTGATTTTTAAGAGGGAATTAAGAGGGAAATGTATTGCTTAGCTAGTAATAAAAATATTCACTGTTAACTGTCCCTTTTCCCCAACCATAAGTAATGTGCTGATTTAGGAATGTACCTTTTGGATTTCGCAGCATTTTAATTTCTTCCAAAAGCTGAAAGTTGAGATCTGGGTAATAAGTCGCCCTCGTTTGAAACCCATGCCTATCGTCCATTCATCCAGTGACTTAGAACACAGGATCTAACAAATGCTAAAGGCAAGATAGGAGTACTCAGTAAACAAGACCCTTCCATGTATTTCTATCCAAGTAACGATAATTTACAAGGTCAAAATTGCAACTATTACCTTTGGCGTCAAGCCGATGTGACAGGAAACCGTTTTAATCAGCTACAGTAAAACCTGTAAATCTTCACAGAAAAAAAAATTAGGAGGAAATACAGGGTTTATGTTTTCTATAAATGTTTTTGCCTGAACAAAACATTTCAGTGGAGGTGCTACTGGAGATGTTGCAATGACCACGACGAAATACTGGATACTTGTTGGAGTATGATTTATTATTACGAAAATATACCCTCAGATATATACACGTTTTCATTAGACCCTATCCTCACCGACCGGTTCCCTGTCTGATCTTGTTATATCAGTATCCAGTAAGGAAATCGCGATATGTTTTAGCACTTCATTAAATTAGTGTTACTGCAGTGTCGGCGGCTAATCTATAAAATCACACAGTTTATAAATATGAATATGTATATGTATACCGTAGCAACCTCTGAAGTTTTAATGGTACTGAAGAATATTTAACTGATATGGCTGCAATGCAAGGTTTCAGCACTAACTTTAGGCATAAGGAAGTCTGGCAGATAGATGAATCCACGTTTACAAAAACTTGATTTTAAAACCTCAGGAGCTTCAAACGTACCGCATGTGTGTTTTCAAAGGTCAAGGAGAATCACAACTCCCGCAGACTTGATGACAAGAGGGATAGTTTCAGTTTTGACATTGAACGTTAACCTTACTTCATATACTGAAAGGTCCTGCATATAGCGTGTACATATCTCGCCCTGTAGCAATTGTTAGATCCTGAGTGTTATGTGACGATTTCAATCAACGTTATTACTACAAAAAGTAAGCCCATCAAACACCTTCACTCCAGGTTTCTAAAGTTGTACAATGAGTGTAATCCTGTACAATTCTCTTGTGAGTAAATATGGACAGAGCGTCCAGAATCTCTGGCGCTAGGGACGATGTACTTATCGTGTTTAATTAGGTCCCTGCGTTAGATATATGGACACTGGCAATCAAAGCGAAACTGAGATACATATTTTGTTATCGACAACTGATTTTCTAGCATGGCACACCATTTAAATACTGATTTCACTCAGTCGCCTAGAACGTACCTTGCGCCTTTCCAACATCATTGAAAACTGTTCACTGCTTCTCTTTGCATGGTGTCGCCCTATTTTTGTACTCTATATACTTTCTTAGTTCTTTGGTGTTTTGTGTTATACGCCGTTTTGGGGAATTGGTTTTGCAATCATTGACCTGGAACGTCCTCATTCTTTGGCGGCTGGTGTACGCATTTCTGTTTCGACGCATAGATTCAACCTTCTTTGTGAGCACTTTTGTCAGATACGGGTAATTTTTCGGAAAGGTCATCAGACATTTTACTAGTATGTGTTAAGTATCTCTAATTAGCTAACGTTCAGAGAGCAAATTTATACGTCGAAACAGACATTCGTATACAAGCCGCCAAACAATAAGGACGTTCCGCGTCAATAATCGCAAAGCAATTTCCCGAAACGAAGCTTAACACAAACTCTCAACGACGAAAAGAACTGAAAAAAGTATATAAAGGACGAAAATAGGACGGAATCATACAAAGAGAAGCAGTCTACAGTTTTCAATGGTGTAGGAAAGACGCAAAGCATGTTCAAATCGACCGAGTGAAATCAGTATTCAAAATGGTGATCTAATTCAACACGAAGAATATACAGCCCCTAACCTCGGGTTCAGCGTAATCAGACACAGTCATGGAGCAGAGCGCCAAAGATTCTCGACTCTCTTTCCCTACGTACACAGGGTTTTACAGCCGGGATTATGCAGACTGCATAAAATCATCTGTTCAGTTAATGATTTGTAAAGACGATGACCCCAATCCTACTTACTGGGGTTCGAATTCAAATAATTACTTGCGGGTCCCCCATTTTGAATTTATGTAATCTTGGTCTATCTGAGATTCTACGAGACGAACCAGACTTTCGTATACCAGCCGTCAACCAATAAAAGTCTTTTTTATCATTTTTTCAAGCCTTTTCTTTTCCAGTGAGAATTTTCTATTGTCTATTATTTCTTAAAACTCTTCTGAAAAAAGCAACACAGAATAAACATTTCTACCAATGTTGGACAAAATTTATTTATTTTATTGTCTGGTGGTCTACGCCGTAGTCACGAACAGGACAGCGGCCAGGATTAAAGTGAGATTCAACAGGACAGGCTTGGTTGCTGTAGACCGCACTGAATTTGTACCAAACATCAATCGGTGTTTTTCTAAGCTCTTTTCCAGAAAAAAGAGGAGTTCGGAAACGTAATCACAAGTCGGTGATCAGGTAGGTTTTTTCGTCTGCAGTCTCTTTATAATTAATTAAGTGGAACAAGAGTTGAAAGATTGCTGTTGAAGAACAAAATCCACTGCGTCTTTCAATACCTTCTCTTGGCCACCTCCCTTCATGTGACAAGTAAATACAGATGTGTATTTTTGTAGGTTTTTATTTTTGTTTTTGTTTTGTAATTTCAGCTTTGACCAACCACATAAGTTTGGGTAATGATTGTATAATTTTCCGTTATGGCAGAACAACTTGTTTAGTTAAGAAATGAATAATGAGACAGCCGTGTTGAAAGCCATTAGCGTTGTTTATTCACTCAAAACATCTGCTCACACCTGCATTTAGTGGAAGCTGGTCTCTTTGAAATAAAGACTGATAATGGAAGATGAAATGTACGTCATAAGTAAACGTCAAGCATGGCGTAATTATACTCACTCGCCAAAGTAACTGTGCATAGATATTGTTCTTCCATTAAAAATACATAATGCCTTCTTTTCTATTCATGATCGAAAAATAACCTATTGTCAATCAGCAGACAAAAATGGTTATTTAAGTCACGTCGCCAATGTGTTTCAAGGTCATTGATGTAGGAAGGGTCAAACCGGCAACGAGCGTCGGTGGTTTCTGTGTATCTCCGTCACGCTGAAGTCACTAGAGGAGCAAGGAATGTTTGCGAAATCTCCGTCCAGCTCCTGGTTGTCTCTAGTCGTAGCGTAAACATTTTGGGCTTGGCGTCGCTGCCGTCTCAAGTGTCGGTCCATTTCGTCCCAAGCGAGCTCTATTGATGCTAAATCAGCTAAATTTGCAAAGTTTCACATAAAAGTTGTTTGCTTCAATAAATGCTTTTGTCAGTCGAGTCGTATCGGGACGAGCGCGGTCCTGTTGAAGTGTGATCCCGGGGCCCTGACGCTGCAGATGACAACGGGCTGAAGGATCCTGTCTCAGTAACCTGCAGCTTTTAAGTCACCGTCACCAACAAGAGCCGTACGGTGGCGAAATGTAAAACCTCACCAATCCATCACTGACCGCCGCCAAAACAGTCTTGACAACCCAGCTCTACACGCGTTGGCGCCCACCTGAACGCGAAAGGTGGAAAAGTGATTGGTCCATTACCAGTAAATTTTGCCACCTGTGTGCAAGGCGTCTGACGCTGCAACCTTGTTTGACGATGTTTTGGCGTCAACGAAGGATGTATCGCAGTACGACGTGTGTGCTACCCAATTTCACTCAGAAGATTTCTTACGGTCTGTGGGTTTATACCACGATGGTCTTGAATGATTCGTGCGGTGTCTACGACTGTTTGACGTCTATTTCTGATGTTGTTTCTGGGCCAATGCATTTGCCTTGCGACGTCGTGTTGCGTTCATTCTGTGGCAAGGATACCAACCGCCTAATAACGTTCGTTTAACGTCAGCCGTGACATGACGTTGTGATGTCTTCAAGACTGTATGGGTGAATTGTTTGCAGTGGTTTAAATGTGACTTTTTAAGTGTGACAATTATCCATATCATTCTTTGCAAAACTTCCACGTGAAATTTAAGTGAAATATAAGTGAAATATTCTTGAGTACAGTGTAAAACACCAATGAAAGTAATGTTACGGGCAAGTTCGCAAAAGCCGTGACGTCTCCAGAATAGGATTTAGTGTCGTTTCAATAACTTTCAGGACAGACCAGCCGACAAGCAGAATGACCGTCTTGGCGAGCTGTTTAGGCGCAGCTAAATGATGGTGTCCTACATGACCAATGCTTCTGATGTGGAATTTCTGCTACAGAACATGCAGACATGTGTGAACTATATTTTATCAATAAGGGCGGATAACTGTAACATTAGGGTTTACTGGACCACTTAGCTGGTAACTTCACTGAAATATTTCCATTCATGCTAGAATCTGAAAGTTTTAGAAGAAAACACAAGGACATAAACATAATAAGCAGCAAAACCAAGCGTTATACAATAAGACTTTAATCGCAAATTTCTCTGCAGAAGTAACTTGAAAATCAAGCGAATTCATATACTGCATTATATGAAAAACAGGTTTTGCTTTTCTCTTAACTTGCAGTTAGCCTACGTTGCATCCTGATTAACGGTTATTGAAATGTACGATTACTGCAGCAGGATTCTGACAGTACATTGCTCATCTCACAATGCATTTGAATTAATTACGTGATGAAACAACTTGAAGGCAATAAAATAAAGGCTAAAGAATTTGAAAAAATCTTTCTCTGTCTTCCATTTTAGCCAAATACACATGTGGCACAGTAATGCTGCAACTTGCCTTGAATGTTCTACTTCTACTCCGGCTTTTTACGGAGGTTTAGCTGTGATTTATTGTAAAGCGCACCCAGAAAAATATAATACATTTTGCAAGTCTGTCTAAAGAGATTGGTGGTGTTCCTGGTAAAGGTTGGTTGGTTACTTCGGGCACTCCGATTTCCTCCTCTCTCAGACTTAACACCCGTCATTTATTTAAATGATTTAAAAAAAAAACACGGCTTTAAACACAAATCAGTCAATGAATGACTTACACCATCAGTTACTTATCTGTCGAATATTGGTAATTCATTTTTGGCCCACCGGTTTCCTCCGATAATAAAACTGATTGCCGCTTTAACAGTGATTGTTTCTTGATTACGTTGTTAAAACCTTAATTAAATCAATCAGTCAAACAATCAATCAGTCAATCAATATTTTACATCTGTTGGAAATATAAATGGTACTGAGTACGCTCTACACCCTGAACAAAGCAATGTTTTTTTTTCATCCAGATTAACTATAGTGTGACTGATTTGGAAACAGTCTAATCCGATTTTACGCAGATTTGTTCACCTTGTAATAGCGCCGCCCATCTGTACCATTTGAGCGGTTGTATCTAGGGCTATGGCTACTGATTGTCGATGAAATTCTCTTCGAAGGACAGCACACTATGACCAAATAACTCGTGTGCGAAATAATCCCTGTCCAAGAAACCAACATCACAAGCTACCAATAAAGTAATGTTCGAAAGAGTTACGGCCAGTTAATTTAGTGACCCATTCGCGGTACGCCGATGAATTCTGAAAGTAACGATTCAGTGGTCTGTAACGACCATATTTACACAAATTCACCTAACCGTTACTTTAGTTATTAGCCGTTTGGCAAACATTCTCATGTTTGACTTACATACTTGCGTGACATGTTGGCGGAAGACGAGCTGTCTTTAAATGATTACCGCTAACGACGAAAAAGAGACAATGAAAAAGATCCATCGAGTTGTCCCACACCCACATCGAGTGACCCATATGTAGATCATTCTACACTATTTCCTTTTATGTTCCTGGTAGTTGACGCAAATGTATTCAAAGAATTCAAGTACATTCTTTAAAGTCAGTCATCTGGTGGTGGCTAAATTTAGATGTTTGACCTGTTGTGCAAATTCACATCACTGATAAATAGTTCGTTCGAAAATTCAACAGAAGTCAACCCTTTAGAAGAGCTTGAATTGCAAGTTTTCAATTTAACATTTCATTGGATAACTATTATTTCAGATCGTCATAAAACGGTGGTAATTTTAACCTACCAAATATTTCACTCCGAAGAAACAACAGAGACATATTACTGGCATGAAAATGTGGAATCCAAACAAATTCTGAGGTTTTAAAAAGTCATATTGTTTTCTGACAAACACAACACGTAACTGTAAGGTGAAAAAGCTTAACAATTAGACTGTTTATACTCGTTTGGTTTTTTGTCGCTTAAGATGTCACAAATGTTGAATGAGTGTGAGTGAAGTAAGTGGTGCGTGTTTTTAAATACTGTATGGCATGATGAGAAAAACTTTGGGTCGTTCAGGAGGACAGAAGGCGGTTTATCAAATCAATGCTCAGTCGTAAAGCTTTTAGTTCATTAATTTGCTCTGCTCAATCGCATAGAGTATGGATTCGCAACTGACTGGAAAGGACAGAAGATAGATTAAAAATGAAGAAAAAGAAACTCTGATCGTGAAAACTGTTTCTGTTACTTTATATAATTCGATCACAAAAGAAAATTAATAAAAAAAATAAAAACCAAAAATATAAAACCGGTTCTCACTGATTAGCTCCATGTAACAGTGGCTGGTTATCACCGACTCACTGATAACGTGTTATCCAAGACTGATTACCATCGACTGCATTTCAGCGAGTGCTTCTTCCTCACCACGTAGTTATCACTGGCTGGCAATGAGGGACCGGTTAACGGTATTACAATTTACACCACGATACATATCAATATTCTACAGCGCTTACATAACTTATGACATGTGTGTTATCTGGCTGGCTTTTGAGGATAATCTCATAGTAATTGGTGAGATTTTTTTAGAGGTGTTTTAAGGGCTTTTCATTTCTCAGAACCTAACATCCTCATACATCATAGATTTTATCAATTATAGCTACATGTTGGGGAATGATTTCTTGCCATTGTATTGCGCTGTCATTGTTTTATTACGCCATCAGAATGCAGATATTCTGAGAGGATTTACTGCTATAGTTTACGATGTATAATATCTTTTTTGCTTTATTGTCGCTGATGGCCAGTTCCATTAAATGTACATCCACGAATTGTTAAATCTGATAAAAAAAATGTAATGTGCGGATTTCCCTTTTCGTCAAGCATAAAAGACTGATAACAAAGTTTAGGACAGGGATGTCCAACAACATAATATCACAAGAGTATCTTCTGTGCATCCTTTTATTCAATAGGGATTTTTTTCAGAATTAATGGAGACATGTCAGTTTCATCTTTTCTACATGATAAATGTGTTTTGTTAAGAATCTTTGTTACAGCAGCCGTCATTCATTAACAATGCGTTCCAAATTAAACAAAGATTTCAGGTCGTCCCATTTGTTCTGAGGTATTTTTGTGGCAAGGTGTTTTGAACCTAAAAATGGGACTTGCAAGTATCGTCTTGCATAACGCCATGTGGGTGTAAAATCCGATCAAAAATTCCGAAAATAAAACTGTTACAGTAAAAGAAGTAAGTTGAAGTAAGAGAGAAGTTTAGCCATTGGACGAACAAAGAAAATTTATTGTCCAAGTGTTCCTCTTATCATTTGATTTATTTAATTATTGGACTGTCGTGAAACACACTGACGAATTTTCTCACCTGTGACATAAATATATGCAAATGCGTACTGTTGGAAAATAAGCAGTCCAAAACAAACGTGAAACGCGCTTTGATTTTCTCTATTATTAATTCGGCACGCACATCAAATAACTGCACCATTTTGCTCATTTGCCCTGTCAAAACTACAAAATTAATTGTGATGGAATGTTTTAGATATGAATAAGAAGAAAATTTTGTTGTAGACGTGTTTTATTCAGCATTTTCTGCCTGTTTCAGAAAAAAAGGATAGACTAGGATAACTTCTCTGTGTTAAACACTACGATAGAGAGATCCTAGCACTCTGTCAAGAAAGCTGGTACACATAATTCAAAATACGATATAGTACACAGAAGGTTAGAGGTTCTGTTGAGTTCTGACGATGAGTACGTCTTCTTCTAGAACCCGGGGGGTTTTGATATCATCACACGTCCGTAACAAAGCACTTAGTCTTGGACGTAACTACCTGTCTAGGCCACTCCAAAACCAACCATTGCTGCGTGCAGTAATCTTTAGTAAACACGGTAGGTTAGACGATGTTCTTATCGCTTCATCTGCAAATTGAGGTCACTGGTAACAAACAGTCTGAGTAAAATAAATGTCAGCTCAGGTGAGAATTTGTCCAAACCTGGCACAAAACTCACAATATCCCAGTTTATAACTGTTTTAGTGACAATACATGTGTTTTATGTAGGTTTGGTCTGATTTATTACCAAAAGTTACAGCTATCCCTGAATAATTTTACCTTACTATCACTATATTTTAACCGAGGTTTTGGGTCAAATTCAACCAAACTCTTCTGAGGTAAGAATTCGGAATGAAAACCTAAGCAGAATTCAAAAACGCTACGATTTTCAAGGGAAAGCCACAACACTGTTCAGGGAAAAGCTACTGAAGCATATAACCATTAAATCACCGATTTAATACACCGAATGTAGCTGGCATAATTTTCCATCCTTGTACACAAGATCAACTGTTGTCCCCTTTGCCGACTGGTGACTCATTCGAATCGTCGTTCTGATTCGCTGACTAATTGTCGTTATATCCGGTTGTTTGAGAAGTGAAAATAATTTTTGTAAAATAACCTGTTACAACATTAACCCACTGTAAACCCACATGTGACGTAAGCTCAATGTCTAAGCCATATTTGTGAAATATACGTGAAGTTAGCAGTATTTTAGCAGGTAAGAATTTAGCAAGTTTATATACATAACCTGTTACAAATGGTACAACGAACGCTTCTTCCACATAGCCAACAAGGACCCCAAAACAATGAAGACAACAAAGACAAGCAGACCGAATGTAAAACAGAACGACCGAGTTACAGAACAGTTTACCTTGAAGTGGCAGTCAAAACTGATCGTATTGCACATGGCCGACGCATGGTCAACGTCTGACATTTATGGTGCCAAATAAGCAGACATGTATAAAACATATTTTATCTATAAAGGCAGATATCTAAGGGTTTTGGTTAAGAGGGTCACTCACAATGTTACCAAAATATTTGCAAACATGGCAGAATCCTAAACTGGAACAGAACACAAAAACTTGTGTAAATAAAGGATTTATCTATACACACAGACATATAAGGCTACTTGACGTTTACCCAAGAATTTGCCAGCGGTAATTCACCACAACCTATTCCTTGGCTTCGGGCAATGCCTTATGAATGGGATATGAAGCAGTCTTCTAGCATCTACCGCAGTTTGCCACAACACAGCTCTGAGCCAAAACTGTCGCTTGTATTAGTGATTATTCGTGACAAACAACAGAAATTAAACTCCACGTGGCACGTGGTCCTTAAGGTAAGCAGATTATCTACAAAAAGATCGTTTTACATGATTAGTAACGGAAAGCGAAGTACAGATTTATCTTCATCGGAAATTCTAAAAGCAACCAAAACAATTGTCTTACTCAAAGCCATAAACCCCCAATCTCTCTTCAGAAGTGATTTGAAAATCAGCTTCGCTCAAAATATCCTGTAGGGTTTAAAGGAAAGAGTTTGGTTGTATTTAACTTGTAATTAGTGTTCGTCACATCATGATTGGCAGTTGAATAAATTGCACGATTAATAGAACATGAACATCCTGAAAGGCAATTGTTCATTTTAAAGTGTCTCAGAATTGCCTTTCCTTCAGATAACTTGGACGATGACTAGTGGATATCATTGGCATTAAAACTCCCCATAATCTTCGTTTGTATCTTCTGAAATCTATCATACTAATGCATTGTCCAGTTCATTTTCTCTAAAACTAGGCTACTGTTTAGAAAATGCAGGGGCTTGAGTTTTCGATAGACGCTATCCTTCATTAAATCGAGCAGCCCTGTCGTTTCCTGCATTTGGACAAAAAAACATACGGAAAAAACCATTCATGATAAAATTGCTTAAATAAAAATCATATTTCGACACAGTTCGCTGTCAACTTCCAGTTCATTTCCGGTAAAAAAGCAATCAAAAAGTACTGTTGTTTCCGATCGTTCCACGAGGAAATGAAGTCTTTTTGCCACCGCGAGCTTGTGAAACGTTTTCGCTTTATACGCGGGGCTAAACTTTTGGTCGATCTCGCATAAGCTTGCCTTTGTCCCCACAGAAGCCTTTTAATGCTTGATAGTAGCCTCATTAAGACAGTCCGGGTCAACAGTCAGACTCCGGATATACCCCGGTAATGGGATCATCCGGAACAGGAAGTGCTTGAGAGGTTTACAAGTGCGTTTTTTCTTTACTGAAATGTGTTAACGTCTTCTTAAAATGCAGTTTTGATTGCAAAAATAATCTAACTGTTGTGATCTAATTTGTCTTTGGTGAGTTAGATGTAATTCCAGTCTTATAACACATTTGTACATAACGCAACGTGCAGATTCCAGGTTGCAATAGGCAGGGTTGGCTTTAATTCTCCAGTGAATTTACACGTCTAACAGTGATTTTTCTTAAGAAATGGGAAATTGTTCAACCTGTGTCGCGTCTACCGTGCGACGAATCAGCATGTAAATGATTCCTTGAAAATCCAATTAATCACTATGGTCATTTTAAACATTTGTCTTTCAAAATCTAGCACAGACAGTACGCTGCTATTTGTTACTTATTGTGGTGTAAGTCATCTATTTTCGTTTTAGCACACAGCTAACTATTGCTGTCAAGGTAAAATGTATGTTTTCTTGGGGAATTAGCCTTGCGATATTTGACTTGGAATCGGTCAACCGTCTGTTTCGACGCCTAGATTCAAACAACCTAAGATTTTTGTTAAATACAACATGGTGAAAGAGAAATCATGTATGAGTCATTCAACCTGGGGCTAGGGGCCGTAAAGGTAGCCATGCTCATTACATCAGCATGATGCCTTTATGAACAGTTGCAATTAAAGCGCGACTGAGATAATTGTTTAATTGTTATTTGACATGGAACTCATTCACAGACTACGAATTTGAACTTTGATATGGAATTCATGCCTGGAATATTCATTGTCTGCCAGGCATCATTGAAAACTGATGACCGCTTCTCTCTTGTGTGTTACCGGCTTTATTTCTTATTTGTATAATTTCTTACATACCTTTGTCTTTGGGAGTTAGTGTTAAACGTTGTTTTGGAAATGGATCTTGCGATTATCGACTTGGAACGCCTTTTACGGACAACGAATGGTATATGAATGTCGGACATGACGCTTGTATTCAATACATCAGCAAACAGATTGACAAGCTCTAGATTTTAAAAGTGGTCAAAAAATTTAATCATTTGAAATATTAACTACACATTTAGGGGATAAAAACTGCTCCGAGAAATCGAAAGTCTTACTTAAAGGAAAATACTTTGGCGTGTTATACGTATTAATTTCATAAGTGGTAATGCTAATTTCATGAAATTTAACTTCAAGTTACGCACCTCAGCAACTCGCCTATATCTCTCTTGAACTCTCACAGGTGGGTGTCTTGATCAAAAAGCGTGACGTTATAATTACTATGTCGATTTTCAGCAACATTCAATCAGTCTTTGCATCCGATGTCGACAAGCATTCTTTCGAAAATTTCGAAAATAACAGTTACTACTTGATATTCAGACGACACACAGTTGAAAAAATATTTATCTTGCGAAACTCACTTGACGCGATGACATGTCATTGACATCACATCATAATAGATCTTAGACAATCATAATATTTAACTGACAAATGTCCAGTGTTAACAAGAGCTGTTGTAAACATGCGATTAGCAGACTCATCCTTATTTCAGGCAAGTACTTAGCATATCATTGGTTGAAATGAGTCTATTTATTCGCATATGGACAGACACCAACGACATCTGACGTTTATTTGTTTGCTTAATTAATGTTTCCCCGTATAGAATATTTGATATGTGACACACAGCCCTCATATGGTGCCATTTAACCAACAGGTGCATCAAAGTGCCCAGAGACAGGGAAGTGTGGTATTGGGTTTTCAGTACCGAATATAAAATTATGCCAATCACTTAGAGTATCTGATAAATTGTCGGTCTTCACATGTGAGTTATTAGCAATCCTCTGTTCTTTACGCTGGCTTGAGGAATATAGATCAGTGAGGCCTGTGATATTTTCTGAGTCACTTGCTGCATTGCAGGCAATTAAGAATTAATCTTGGCAAACTGTATCTCCTGTGATTTTGGAGCTATTATGGTTAATAACCTCATTGTACTTTCAGGGGATAGAGGTTTGTTTGGCATGGGTACCAGCCCACGTCGAAATAGCGGTTAATGAAGAAGCGGACAAGGCTGCAAAATATGCGCTACTGCTGAATAATAAACCTGTCTCTTACACCTTATCATGTCGAGAGATGTTCAACGAAGTTAAGTCACACTTTTACTCGCTTTGGCAGAATGAGTGGGATACAATGAATAATGGTCATTTTTATTTTCAATTTCAACCTTCTGTTTCCAGCGGTTATGTAAACCTATCTCCACGACGACACGATGTCTTATTTTTCAGATTAATGTCTGGTGTCTTACCTCTTAACTTACGCCTTTTCAAGATAAACTGTCACCCAACTGGCTGGTGTGGTTTTTGTGATGTAGATGAGTCCAAAGTGCATTTTCTTTTAAGATGTCCCAGATATAATATAATCAGAACTCAAATGTTTGCAAAGCTATAACATTATGGTATTTTTCAGCACACATTACAGGCAGTTCTATGTCCTCCATGACACAGAGTTAAAGTTTTCAATGAAGTGGCGAAGTTCATTGTTAATTCAAGGCGATTTTGCGTCGCCCCAACCCTCATTCCGTTTATTTGAGTGTTATCTCTAGTAACGTAGTATAGATTTACTCTTGCTGTTAAGTGTGGCGTGCATCATCCCTTTTCAGGGCTTCGAAAACGCCAAATTTATAATTTCACTCACTCACTCACCTCCTCTCCACTCACATGGGAAGGCCTAGCAGCTTGCGGATGATCCTGGGTTTCCCGGGCAGAGCCTCCCACCAAAATGCTGGCCTTATAAATGAATATTCTTGAGTACGGTGTGAAATATCAATTAATTAAATAAATAAATACATATTTCCAAAAAGATTATTCTATTTTACATATGATGAATTGTGACTTTTTTACTGGTTTGTGTTCATCGATGAGGTCACAACAAAGAAATATAAATATAAATATAATTAAAGAAAAGTTAGGGTATGGTTTCCAAAGTGAGTACACTGTATGGAGAAAAAAAAACATTCGGTATTCTTAAACTTTTTCTGTCAAATTTGGGATTAACCCATATAAACTCGTTCACCATTCATAATTTCAGTGTCTACAATGTACATGTACCTCTCGACTGATGCCAGAAAGAGGCATTTGCCTTCATTTGATGTGCATTGTTCACAATGCAAACAAGCGAAAGACAACCACAAAAAGAACGAAGTGGTTCAGAGATATCAAGTCCATAACTATATGGCAGCACAAATAGACTGCCGCAAGCCTACACACATGATCCTGACATCGGAAAAAAACGATGTTATGATTAGATTTCATACAAACGATTTGAGCTCACTGAGCAGCACATACCAATGACAGGAAAAAATATCAACAGGGATAAGCTATGGCTCGGTTTATCCCACGCTAAATGAACTTAACTATCGTAAAATGTATAATATCCAACGAGACGGATTCTTATGACTTTCAGGAGAATATATTTTTGGTAACGTAATCCTCACTTTAAGTCATTTTAACCCTGTTAAAAAGAGAAATATGCCATGACAAAAATTGCATTGCCTCGTCGGTTAATTGACCGGTAGAACATTAAAGGAAAAGATCTGTAAAAATCGAAGTAGGTATCACTAAATAGATCACTTAAAACTATTGTCAGGGGCGGGTTTTTGGTAGATTGGGTAGGAGTTGAGTGATTGACTATTTGTTGTCATTATAGGGCAGGATGTCAGTATTATATTGGTTATGTTTGTCCACCTTATGTGAACTGTGAAGTAGTACTGGGCAACATGCATTATTCGTGCGTATTAGCATAGGTAAAGTGTAAAATGATATTTTGTGTTGACATCTGATGGGAATGATATTTTATTTCCTTGCCTTAGACAGACAAGGCATGAAATGGCATTCAGTTCTGAGAACTACATTGTCAGCCGAATGAGGTCACAACAAAGACTACTTCATCGCTGTGACAACTGTGGGCTCCTTGTGGTATAAAAGACCGGTGAAGTTAGTTTGAGGTAAACTGCTGCCAAATGTAGCGTTCATTCATGGAACTGGGAACTTTCCTGTTACATGGCTATTTAATTCCACTTTCAGTGCTTTTTATAAGAATACCATTTACACCAAAATAGCGCTTACAAGAAAATATTATTTATTGGAAGGACAGATATTGAGACTATTCAGGAGGTTATGTAATAATTATTTTTTTTGATGATCTTTTGAACAAGGCCTAGAGAAAGACTAATCTGCGTCATTTGTGCCGTTGCTATATTTATTTGTGTTTTTACGCCTTTCTGCGGAGTACTTTCGTAAAATACTTAAACTAAGGAACTTTCGACATGGGCACTATATAATTCTTGGAATATGGTCATTTGCTAACTTCTGATTAGGTCCTGAAAGATAAATGGCTAGTGATTTATAGTAACTGTTTCAGTAGTTCCACAGCTACCATGTGCAAGGTGTGAAAGAAAAACAAGAGCAAATGTGCAATTTATCGATTTATAATGCCGCTCGTCGCATTTACAGTAATTGCGACACAAGGCAAATAAATTTATGTCGTATTGCACTGAGTTCTCTTATTAAGAGACTGGTCAATGTCAAGAGAACAAAATTTTCGACAGGCAAACATATAGAGCTTCCCGTACACAGGAGAGCCATGTTCATAGATGCTTATCTGCCGATGACATACATGTACTTTTCATGTAGTAAACGGGAATACTGTAAATTTAAGTGTATCTATACTATCTATGTTTCTTATACAGCCTTTTCTTTATGAAATCAAATTGTGAATGCCCGTCTGTTTCTCCGAGGCTCTGCCCGGTTTCCTGACATCACAGTGCTGACCGCAGTCGTATAAGTAAAATATTCTTGAGTACGGCGTAAAACGCAAATTAGACCTTATGGAATCTCGCAATAACTAGATTCTGTGCGCCTTTAGACAAATGGCATAACAGCCTTCTGGTGAAGCAAATACTATCATTTACAGTAATGTGTTCATTGCGATAATGCCTAGCTGCCTGAACCTTGATCCACTAGTAACAACTTTCCTAGATAGGCCTATTAGGCACTAACACTTGATGTTCATGGAATGAGTGGACTGCTACATATATGTATATCCATTATTCATTTATAAAGTGGAATGACCATAAATTGTCATGTTTTTTTTTGTATGTGTCGTTTTATTTCCCTTTTCTTGTGGTGCTATGTTACGGATTCTAAATAATGAAATAAAAAGCAATAAATGTGCTTCTGAAAAAAAAAAAACGAGCACATCTCCGTTATAATCATTAGATCCTTCACCGTTTGAACCGAAATGGGAAAACGACAAATGACTACCAGTGTTGATCGCCAGAATTATAATATAATTATGGTATAATCTCTTGACTTAGCCTGAACATACATTTTTTTTAGTTTCGCCACATTATTACGTAGTTTATATCTATATGTTTTGCATATGTATGTATGTTTTGCACTTTAGATGTGCAACTAAGATATGGCTTTTTGTCTAAAAATCTCATATTAAACTCGTAAAAATGTCTATAAAGCTTATTCAGCCCCTAGTGATATTAGTTTGATTTATGTAACTTTTAATTCATTAGACACCCTGAGCTATTAATTAGACGGAAAAGTCATTCATTACACATTGATATGAACTTGATATGTCAACACAAACTACATTTGTTGAAGGGTAAAACATTTGTATATGCAATACAACTACCCATAACGTTTTGTTGTAAACTTGTTTCAGTCATTGTTTGCTTTCTGCAAGAAACAGAGAGAGAGGCACCTCCCCCCCCCCCCCCAAAAAAAGAAAGAAACAGCAAGGAAAATAGACAGTGATAATAGATAATATGAATGCACGGTGTGGTGCAATTTTATATACATTATTCAAATTCACGATTTAGTTCGCCGCAGAAATTGCCCCAAGAGAAACTATGGTGATCACACTCCCGCAAATTTACGCTGTTTGCAAATCTAGACTGCCTTGATAGCATCGCGAGTTCACAAGAGGCAATCGGCGTTAGATCAGGATAGCCAAAAAAAGCACAAAAAGTCTATTGCAATCATGCAATAATCTCGATGTAATAATGAATAAGCCGGCAAGTAATTACATGTTGTGTATACTTGAAAAACCTTTCACTAATAATTCTTGTGTGTGTCACCGGAGACCAGAGAATGTACTTATCGGTTTATCTACAGATTGATGCCAGGGAGAAAAAAAGAACCGGAACTCTGCATCCCAATTTTGAGTAGAACATGCACTACAAGATCAACCTTACTGCGACTGTAAGTGGCTACTAATCGCTTAAATTGGCCCTAAGAGTTTACTTCACACCATTAGCCATGCCGAAGCTTGTTATTGATATAAGTCGGACAATTTCTTCCAAAAACGTGTGTTACTAATCAGATGTAAATCTGCTGGCTACAGTGTTACTCGCATATAGAGGCCTTGTTGTTGAGCATGCATTGTCTCGTCTTAAAAATGAAATGTCTTGCTGAAAACTTTGATTTACCACAAAAACGATTTCGTTCTTCAGCCTAAAATTATGATCCAAATAAAACATCCTATACACATTAAACTGATTAAATCCCATCATTGATTCTATGCTCTGGAGGTTCAATTACCAAATTTGATGACTTTGAGGATCCAGCTTCAAAAACTTATAATGCTATTTCAGGGGAACAATATTTCTAGAGCACAAATGCATTGCCTCCTGTCAAGTCACAGTGGGCTAACACCGGGTCTGCTAGTATTCGAGCGTTCCCTCTAAGCTTTTTATGTGCACTAAGTCTGGGAAATACCATCGTTATTATAGTTTTTGGAATGAGCCGCCTCTGAATGAGGTGATAAAGTACACAAGTTTGTCAAATTCAATGAACTGATGTCTGACTTTTGTGATTTAAGAAGCCTTTTAAGATGCACGATGGTTTTTTCTTGAAAAACAACATATTCAAGCCTTCCAAGAGAAAGTTTCCATGTGGGGAAGCCGATAAAAGTTCTACACAACTAAGGCCAGATAAAGGCTCTCTTCATCAAATACCAGATAAAGGCACTATACAGCAGAGGTCAGATAAAGGCCCTATGCAACATAGGTCAAGATAACTAGATTAACATATTATCGCCATCTCATTATCCCTATTACAAATGCTGAGGCAGCGAGGTAGTCAGGTTGGGAAAGGTCTTTTATTACCCTTCATATGTTAAAGAAAATGTTCAGTTCACTATGACACTGAAATTCCACAAAATCATTTCTATGAAGTGGATAGCTGGTTTGATAGCCGAGTGAGTGAGTGAGTGAGTGCTAGAGTTTTAACGTCGTACTTAACAATTTTTCAGTCATATGACGACAAATGATAGCCTCATGGGAAGTATGGTGTATTTAACTTCGCCAAACAACGTTAGGCCTTCACTAGCGTTTTTTTCATTGTATGTCCGTATGTGGGGGCAGTAACCTTATAGAAAATAATTTATCCGGTGAATTGGAAGAAATCAATGTGTGCTTAATGTACCCGGACCAGTTAAAAACCAGTTTTAACGTTGGTCAAACTTTGAAAATATTGATTTTGAAAAAAGACTTTTATAAAAGATTGATTTTGGACAGTAGAAGATAAAAGTAGACGTACACATCAAGTATGATTTTAACATCTGGGAAATGTAATCTGCGTCCTACACGATTTTAAATTTGGATGTACATATGTGTAAAGTATCGCTATTTGGGATTATTCTCAGGTTTATGTTGGCTGCTTCATAATACTTCGTTTTTCTGTTTGAAAATGATAAATAACGGCTCAAATGTGATACACGGACTCGTTGTTACACTGACACCTGTCTGGGTGCACAAACGATCATCGTTGTTTTGTAATGCCCTCGCCATTTATGTGAATGGTATAGCGATATGCTCTGACTGGTTACTGTTGCCTAATCTGTTTTCCCCACCACCGTTGGTAAGTGTCGGTAGCGTTGATATACATGATTAACTGATACTTGTGAGATGATGATCTTTCACCTGGCAATGATCCCATAAGCTGAATTTCAAACCTATGAGATCATTTGGTTTAGAGGGTAAACGTCACTAGTTGCTGATTGCGATACACGTGATAGGGACTAGGCGATAACATTTACTTCATAACCATAGGTCTTAGTTTTTTATTCATTGATTCTTGTGTTTTATGTGTGTTTTATGAAATGCCAAGTGAAGATAATTTCTGCACCCATCTTCATTTTCATAGTTCACGCACTTCATACCAAGTGAACTCCAGAATCACAGAATTTTTATGGTGTTAAATTTTATACATCAACTACGAAGCAATAAATGCTATTTGTCTTTAACTGTATCATATATCAACTGTATAGGTTCTCTTTGAGATCTGGATAATTAAGATAAACATTGTCTAGAACAATCCAATTATATCATTCGTTGTCGAATTTCTGCCGGTGGCTAGAGGGTCATAAATAACATTCTCTGATTTCTCGATTAAATTATGGTGTACGTTTCATAGTTCGATTTATTATAATTTTTGACCAGAAAGAGGAATGTCAATTTAAACTGAAACTTTACCTAAGGCATTTTAAATAGAGCTCCGGTTATTTAAACCCATAAATTACCTTAGGCATCAACATCTGAATAATTGATTCGTTCTGAAGACCAAGTCTTGCAAAAAAAAAAAAAAAATGGAAAATGATATATTTTACTATAATCCACATAGATAAAGCGACCGAAAGATTTCGATGCGCTATCTGAGAAGAAAAATCGTAAGAGACATAAATAAGAGAGACATACTACACTTAACCTTTCAACGAAGAATAATAAATCAATTAAACCATGCGCCATTTGGAGTCATGGTTTCCAAGAAGGCCTTTTCGCAATTTCCTAGCTCCGTTACGTAATAACATAAGTATATAAAGAGATTTAAGCATGCCACTATGCCACTGCAAACAATGCTTCTGTAATGTTACAATATGTCAAAAAGAGAAGGTGGTACAACACTGATTAGAGCAACAAAGTCATGAATCAAGAAGGGCGGGGCTATCATGATTGCGACAACAAATATTAAACTTGTTCGGATATATTTTCCCTTAAGGGAAGCGGCGTAATTGGGAAAATAAAACCATTTTACGTAATAACTAAACGAAAATGAAGCACACTATTGCCTTTGCCCGGAAATGTGCTTTTGGGATTTATAGAAAACGGCAGAAGCTACTCTGGTGTATTCATTCGCAGTTCTAATTTTACCCACAAAGACTTTTGTAAAATTAAAGGCCTGTGTTCTTTGAAAAAACTGTTTCATTTATGTTCAACTTTTGATTAGCCCTCGTTCCATCACAGTTAACAGTAATTGAACAGGCCCATTATCTGGAGGAATTTCTAAGACGAAATTGTTTCTTTGTCAAATTACGCCAGAATTCATTACAGCATGGACGGGTTAAAAGAACGATGGTGCATTCTACGCACAATCAAAGCTCCCCGTGGTCTCGTTGCACACAACCAAAAATGAAAGCCTTTAGAATTAATGCTTCATCAATTTCACAGTCTATCAAACTTTCTATACTGTGTTTTTATATCGCTTGACGACACACACCATTCAAGGACGTCCCGTGTGTTATCACATCAAAACAGTCAAGACGACACGGTTATGTTTGGTATTTGCTTGGTCACTTTGGTCATGAGATCGTGATCAAGCTTTCCCAGCTACATGTAGCTTAACATCCATCTAGCTGGATGTTAGGGTATAAACTGAGTGCCATTTGAGAAAGGCGCGATTGTCATATTACATTTATTGCTTTTTTGTAGGACTTTTTAAAAATAAAAGCTATGCCATTTTCAGCCAATTAGCTTATCTATTGTAACTCTGTGCGACTATTAATTCCTTGAATAATGCATTATTCTACGATACATGTTGTCCGTATTGAATGCACATTTGCCTGAACTGGCCCGGATAGCACAGTTGGTAGAGCGTCCGCTGCGGGATCGGTAGATCCAGGATCAATCCTTGATCGAGTCACACCTAAGACTTTAAAAGAGGAAGTTGTAACTTCCTCGCTTGGCGTTCAGCATGAAGGCGATAGTGCAACGACTGGTTGACCCGTATCACTATAAAGGCTCGGGCGGGGCACCTTACTTGCCTTCGGTAAGTCGTCTCAGTGAAGCAGCACTAAATAAAAGAGCGGTGGAAATCCGTCCTGCAACAACAGGAGGCACATTACACGTACATGCACCCTAATGATTCCTTCGTCGTCATATGACTGAAAAATTGTTGAGTACGACGTTAAACCCCAAGCACTCACTCACTCACTCACATTTGCCTGTAAATGCATGACAGTACAGGAAATATTGAAAACAGAAGGCAGAAAAACCTTCAGGCATCTGAGACCAATTCCATTTCTGACTTAAGGCAAATTTCAAAATGCTACCTTATAGGTACCTCATATGTACATCCAACTTTTTACCTCCAGTACAAAATATTGTAAATTATTTTGACTTCAATAAGTAATGATTTTTTTTATAGAATTTTTCTCAACACCTTCGAAACTTACGAGGAAAACTAGGCGGTTGAAACTTGTGTTTACATCCGTGTTGCTTGGTATAGAACTAACGTCATTATGTGAGACAATGCGGCATCAAGACGAGCTGGACAATGTTTGCTTTTTCCTAAGGCACTTTACACTACCAAATACCTGCAGTGGATTTTATAAATATTTTTGTTTTCAGATGACGTTTTAGTCTCCGTTAATTCCTTTCAACAGCTTTTATGGAGAATATATGTGGTTTGGTTTATATTCATTTAAAATCTTTATGCATCTGGAACGGGCTGAATGGACTATGTAAAGAAATTTGTTGAAATTGTGGTGAATCACAACCTGTTCATCCCTGTTTGCAGCGTCCGGCTAAACTTATTAGGACAGCCAGTCACATGTTCTGAGTTTCTATGCATTACAATGGCTTATGTTAACGATTATAGAAACAAAATTGTTCTATGTTGAAATAAGAAATTATACAAATTAAGGCATTGTAAAGTAACCAAAAATTGTTAATCATGTCCGAAACAGGCAAGGAATGTGGGAGGCAAATTAATGAAGGCAGTAATATCGTATACATGCACCATGCATGTTTCTACCGTGAAGCCTTCGACTACCCTCCCGAGTATCAACAGGCAAGTTTGGTTTAGGGCTGAATATTTGAAGATAGAATGCCATTAACGATGTCGTTATTGTTGACAACAAACATCACTTTTTGATTGGTATACAAGGTAGCCTCGTTAAGATGGTCCAAGTCAACAGACACGTAACTAATTCCGATGAAACCGGATAATGACACCATTCTAAACCGGAAGTACGCGGAGATTCACTCATATGACTTGTTCAACAGAAGGTTCTCTTGTCGTTATTTTACAGACCTTCGTACTTCGATAATTTCAATTAATGACTGTGGCCAGAAGTCAATAGTTTCTTTCAGTACACCGACATTTCATTGACTGCACAATTGCCAAATACATAACATGCTAAAGAAAGCTGTGTAACCCTTGTCTTCGTGACATGCGCGTAAACAACTGAACGACATCAATCGCCAGTCGTCCTAGCCCTATAGCGAGCCATCCAGGATGAAGCCTTCTTAAAATTTGTTGACAATAATGTTGACAAAAATTAGTAGGCGCTTCTTTGAAGAGAACCGGTTCCAACGCCAATATATGGTTAGGTCTGAGTGGAACGTTATGCTCTACATATCACCCACTGTTAATTATACGGATATAGAACGGAGTAGATTTAGGCGCCAAGCCATGAAAGTACATGGTTTGCCGATGAGCTGGACTTTAGCTGGTGATAGACTCCTGTTTCATTACGCTTCGCCAGCGCGCTAACATATTATGACTGTTCATGCAAATGTTTAAACAGAAGAAGCTTGTAGGCTATACTGACAAACTTCTAAAACATAAATTTAGCAATTGTTTGCTGTGGCACATATCTTAGCCATAATGGGGACTAACACAATGAGGACTATTTTGCTTTGTGTTACTTTAGACAGAAAATAAGCAGTAAAATGTACTTAATTTTTAGGCAATTTTGAATACATTATAATTTATAACGCGACGCAAATTATTAATTATCCAAGTTTTTATTTACTTTAACGAAAGTGTTTTTGTATAGGCCAACTAGTCTCCTGGGTTTGTGTGCTTAGCACTCCGAGCAATTTTCGGGGAAGAAACACTCCATTTGAAATCCAGACAATATAATTAAAAACACACAGCATAGAGAGTAAAACCAGAGCAGCGACGACAGTCGTTGTATACAGCAAATATCTGGATGATTTCTTTTGTAAGACTTTAAACGAATCATTGGTAACAGAAGAGCGTTGAAAGCAGGCTATAATCATCCCGGGAGAGACGTCTGGCACGATGTCGGACTTATATAAGTGCACTCGAGCGTGGATATTTGTATAAGTCTTCAGATGATATATGGTCCATCACATCCATGGTCAAACTGTGTGTTTTCTGCACAATTATACAATGTCTAGACAGTGTCGTGTTTTCGCATCCACCTAGTTTAACGGGCGGCTGGAAAATGATGAGACAAACAGTAAAACGTCCCCCTAATAAACCCGTTGCCATCGTCATGATGTATGCTTTTAACGACAAGAAGAGGTAAATAATTACCCTTGTAAACTTGGTATCGAGTTCATACATACAAACGTGTTATACAATGCACACTATTATGTATTAATATATGTCCATAATAAATAAGCTATGAGAAGCACTCATAAACCGTAGAGGTAGATCACAAGCACACTAGCGTAACAGCAGAGAAAAATTATTACACACAGGTGAGTACCGACTTATTTAGACGTGAAATGTTTTTCTTTGGTAACCATAGCCAAGTGAAGCAGAAAATGTTAAAAATAACCCTCACCGATTCAGGCTTCTGGTTATAACGGCACCGTAACAGATAAGTGCAGTGGCACCAAAATCTAGTTATTCCTCCTTTTTCAAAAATTCTCTCTCACATCTCAATCTGTAATCAAGACTCAAAAACATCGATATCAAATTCGGTCAGAAAACACATTCTTAATCTCACGATTGACATATTTTTATTGAATAGAGGAGAGATATTTGATGGAATAAAGTGCCTGAGGCAAAATCAAACATATTGGCAGCGCCATGACGTCTGTCTTTTTTGTCGTTGGAAATGACGGCCCTACGGGGTCCTAATGGTCTGGAGAGACATTGTCTAAGTTGTCCCAGAGTACACGTCCGAATTAATGTCACAGACCAGAAAGCAGAGCAAATCCAAAACATTTTCTCTAGTATTACTCACAAGGAAATGTCTCTCTTTTGGAGTGGGGAAAATGAACAAAATGAACAGCCCATTGGTGATTTCATCCAAAAAATCCTGTGTTAATACGAAATCTGTCGTATATGGAGTGCATAGAGCGGCAGTGAACAATGTGGTTTTGTGACATGTTCTAGGCCGACAACTCCCCATTTAATTACTGTTTAGTGTGCTCGTGCAACTCTCACCATTCGACCCCCCACCCCCCTGTCACACTCATCGCTGAAGATTAGCGTTTTCTGCACTCTAGGACACAAGTAATGATATGTTTTATCCCCGTGCTAGTAACAACCAGAGCGTTATTCTCGTGCGATATAGCCCTTTTTGACGGAAATATAAAACTTGTTATACATACAGTTTTATTTCCTGTGTTAGTACTACAATAATATTACGGAACGCATAACGGATATAGAAATTAAGATTTGTGAATCACAGCAAATGATATTGTTTTTAAATACAGGGGAAAAAAACAACATAAATCTTAATTTCTGGATTTTGAGGTAATATCTAACAGTGGTCATATTAGCTTAGAGCCTTGTGTTTTACAGACCTAGACAAATAGGTCCAGTTCTGCTCTTTTCCCAGTTTAAAAGAATACGAAACATTCAAATATCAAACATGTGTACAGGAATGGCAAAGAACCAGTGCTCACCAAGCACTTGTATCCATGCAATTATACTTCAATAAAATAAAAGAGTTCTGTATCAACCCAGAACTGTCTCTGGTGCTGTGCTTCACACATGTGACTGATTACGCTTAACCAGTGATTAATGGCACTGTATTCACTGTGTTGAACACAGTCAGCACGTTAAACTACATATTTTAATGAACCACAACTTTTGAACTTGCATGGTATAAGGTTTGGGCATTGATTTAGTTTCTTCGACTAGAGAACACTTGTTTTTTACACACTTGTTTAGCCCTCAGAGGCCGATTCTAAAAGCTGTTTTAGACTTAAGCCAAATTTCAAAACTCTTTACAATGTTTTTGACACTGGAAGTTGAAATTTAGTTCATCTTTAGGTAACAATGGTAGGACTTCAGTTCCAAACGCCCAAAAATAAGCCTTAACATCGTATCTATAATTTTGACTTTAGTCAAATGTGGTTTTGTGGTATCGACCCCTGGTTGTTTTTGTTGAAGTTTATTTTGGAAGGTGCTCTTGGGATTATTGACCCGGAATGTCCCTTAAGGCTGAAGGTTGGTATACGAATATATGTTTCGACGGTTATATTCATAACCCTCGTTACACTGATCAAACGTATTTTACGCGTGGCTGCGTTCTTGCTATGTTATAATTTCCTCTTCAGTAATGGCCACTGGTGTTTATTGAGATTGAGATACCTTGAATGGCTATTGACCTAGTTTGTTTTGCCATCCACAGCCTTTAAAATCCTATCAAGCTAATATATGTAATAAAACAAAGCGATAAATGCCATAACAATTTATTTTTCGTTCCACCATGAGCTTTTTGACTCTCACTAGATTTAACGTAGTGTGGCCAGGACACACTAGAGCGGAAGAAGTTTGTGATATTTCAAGCAGCAAATGCCATCACGACAAATTTACTCGAGGTTGACAATAATAATTGACATGAAAAATTAGATACGAAAGGTAAGAGATTTTGCCATTATGACTGTCGTCGCTCATCCTGATTTGCTCCCCATTCCTTAGTCTTTTCTGTTCTGTACAGTGATGTTGAAGTTTTTAACAACCTTTGCAACAGACAATAAATTGTCATACAGCGGCCAACGGAAGTCAGTTACAGCAAGCCAACGATTTAGTAGCCTGAAAAATTAAACACATAAACAGTTGTAGGTTATAAAACTGACTTGTTTTCAAAATTTGGACTAAAATGGAAATTCAAAACTGGGAGAAAATAACGCCAAAATTTAGAGTTTAGATTTCATTTTTATATTGTATACCTTGTGAGACTGATAAATCAATCATTCATTTCTTTATAAGTGCGTTGTAAGGCTGTTTGGGTACAAAACTAGAATTACTAAAACGCTTTATTGCCATCATGTTTAGAAAAGAAAGGTAGCATGAAAACTTTTTAATGTTCTAGGATAATCCTGGTTTTATAACGACATGACATAAAACACTAAAGTATGGAGAGTAAAAATCAGAGTAGCAACGAGAGTATGATAGATGGCAAATGGTCATACCTATCATATGCAATCCTGTCTCTTGCTAATCTCATAATACGAAGACTATCAGACTTTGTTTTCCTTGAGAAAGACAGTCACGCTTGATTCGTCTGTAAAATGAATGCGTTATTGTACATTTACAAAAAGAAAATCGAACTTGTGAACGAGACTATCGACGAGGACTCCTTTTCAACAGTGGGATATAACCTTTCACGTATCAAAAACTTACGACATACAAAAGCAATCGGTTGCAACATACCCCCGAATCTTCCAACAACATGGCACATCTCCATACTTACAAAGCGTCAGTTAAATGAACAGTTCAATCTTTCCGGACAAAGCATTTTCGGTACTTCCATCAAGAAATCGCGCTGTGCAAGTTGGTTTCCAGGACATTGGCCGTTGTGCATCACATATCTGTTCAACTTTGTGGTCAAGAATTGCAAGCGCCCAACCGCTAAGGGATATCCGACATACTATAATCTTCCGCATCCTTTGTAACATTTGTACTGCCTTACTGTCAAAATTTGCTTCACGTATCACAGTAAGTAGCTATTGGAGCATTCGTGTGGGTCCTCGTCAAGGTGTGTCCCAGGACACATCCAACATTATGCTGGACGTACGTACTATAGTAAAGCAATTTAAAAGAACTACCCGCATTCACTTAACCAAAGAGCGTCCTTGACGTGTAAAACGAAGTAAAATCTTCTTGAAGTGTAATTTGCCAATCACCTTTTGAACAGTCCAGCTTGGAAAACACACCACACCTACACCTGGCATGCATACATGGGTTTTCGGTCAAATATAGGTTTTTTTATTTAGCTTCTGGAAATCTATTACAAAGGGAAATATTCAACGCTTCTTCTTAACTAAGAGTAGAGTTAACATATACGAAATTAGTATTTTAGTTTCTGGAAATGTATTACAAAGTGTCACATTCAACCCTTCTTCTTAACTAAGAGCAGAGTTAACATATATGGAATCGACCCTTTCTTACACCTGATTTAACTGTGCTAGTCGGTGTGGGAGGGATGGCATACGGCTTAAGTTTTATCCGTGCTTTTGATCTCAAATGTATGTCGCGCTTCATTGCCTTACTTCGTCGATTTGAACAGATACTGCTAATCGAGGATTCACGCTAGTCGAACAATTCCATTAGAGTAAATTTCGCAGGAAACAAATACTGTGATCTCAGTGATGCGACACGAATGAGTTATGTTTTGTACTGTTATGCTTTATACAGTAAACACGTTGACATTTTTTTGTATTCGAGGAAGACATTATTTTATTGGCCATAAGATAACATGCGCTTTATGTCACGAGAATCGCTTTATGTCACGAGAATCCAATAACAAAAGATTGCAAACTTATGGACGAGTGCAACAGTGAACTACACATTTTTCTTCCGTAATTTAGGATCGTGTTGTTGAAAGATAGCTTCATAGATAGATTTAGATATCTGGCACTTTGGGATATGTTGATCAAAATGATGATTTGATAAGAAAAGAATTCGTTCACTCTGAAAAGTTTCTCAGGCTTTCAAAAGCAAGATATTTTTAACGGTGTTTCATTGGGATATTGTATTTCTTCACGTCGATCAGGCTTGATAGGACCACCTGTGAGATTTTATTTATTTATTTATTTATTTGATGTTTACACCGTACTCAAGAACATTTCTCTTATACGACGGCATCCAGCATTATGGTTTGAGGAAACCGGACAGATCCTGGGGAAAATCCACGTCCATTCGCTGGTTGTTGTCAGACTTTCCCATGTACGGTCGAAGAGGAAGACATCGTGGGATGGAGATCTCACAGTGAACGAATTGGTGGGAAGCTCTTGGGTCCTTGCCTCGTGCTGGCGCACTAATTCCCTCGGCCACAGGATCAACCCACCAAACCCTCACCCACGCCCACCCTACCCCCCAACTGAGACTTTCAAATCGGCTATCTTGATACTTCCCCAGATAAATGTTAAGAGTAAGATCTGAATCTTGGTCGGACCAGTGTCAGTAAGCGGTTGGGATGTCATATCTGACTCACTGACATAGTGAGTGGAGCCTCGAGAATCTCAAAATTTACCCATCCGAGGTCAGAATTAAACCAAATGAGCTACTGTATCTAAAAAGTCTTATTTCTGAACTGTAAGTAACAACAATATCGATCTTGAAACCAGCAATCCACTGGGAAGAAATAGTCCTGATACCATTAAAAAGGTAGAATCTGATGTTGAACTAAAGAAAAGTCATAAGAAAAAAATTATAATAAAAGTTAACTCTACTGTTTCAAGGGCCTTTACGCTGGTTGTCTTACAGCGGGTACACGTCTCCTGTATATGTATGTGAATGTGAATATTCGCCGTGGACAAGCTCCGCTGTTGATTATTTTTCAGATAGGAAGTGTGTGTCCTTTACCTGGGAAGGCCATCTTATTTTCCGTAGGTTTTAGCTGTTTTCTTGCATTCATAAATGTCACCATAGCCTTACAACTAAAAGGTAATAGAATACTGCAGAAGAAGTGTACATGTACTATGGGTACTATGGGTCACGTTACCGCCCTACTGAACAAGTTGGTCGCTGATTTGTAACTCTAAAAACAAGTGGCCTATATAGATAGGCAATTAGTCCAGGCTAATTTCATAGAGGGACATTTAAAGCAGGTATGTGAAGTTTTGCATTTCATTTTAGAAGTACATCAGTTGTTAGCTCACCGGTTAAATTTTAAGTGGAACCTTGAAAAACAGATCAGCAGAAAATGAATAAGGTGATTATGTCATACTTGGCATGTACCGAAGAAGGCTAGGCCCATTTTGTAACGTGGAGTCAAACTAAAGCCCCTACAAGGCTTCCCTGACTTTTTTGCTGCACGCGGTGTAAGTGGTCGGGAAATGACGCCAATTGATTACGTTATCCAACATAAGCTAAATATGCATGTACACACAGTGGTACCAGGTTGATAAGCACAAGCCACAAACACCAATGATAACAAACGTGACCCACCCTTGTCTATCGACTAGCGAATGAGTTATCCGAGTTCTTGATTACAGATATTTACCATGTAAAAATAACACTCAAATCAAATATACCTTGCATTAAATATGTTAACATTAATTATGTGTTTCTAATAAGTATGTTTGGTACTCCCGAGCATATATGTGTGTTAATACTTGTACGGATTTTTTTTATCTAAAATATTGATGCACTTTTGACAAAGCAAGTCGAGGCTAGAATTAACTGTATATTAGGTCTTACTCTCTGTTAAAAGAATCACCCATGCAGGAGCCTTTCAGCAATGTCGTCGTTGTGAGTTCACCTCATTCTAGCTTCCTCCCAGGTCATACACAGGAAGGTCTGCATGCAAATCGTTGTAGTTTCCTCAAATACAGTTTCATACCACCATAATGCCGACTGCCGTGGTATCAGTAAACTATTCTAGGGTAACGCCATTCAAATAAAAACAAATAAAAAGACTCGACTGATGTGCCAGATGTTTAGGCATTGTAGAAGCTGTAATTGATTTAATATCTCTTAGTCCTAAAACCTTTTCTTCAGAATATCAGTTGCCTTGGTGGCTCGACTGCGCTCAACATCAGTAAAGATTGATTCAGTGGATTGGGTCTTGTAATTAGAGTCAAAGAGTTCTCCTCTGTTCCTGTGCTTTACTCCTGTATTCTTTACTGAGACAAATGCTGTCGTTTAATCTGTGAGAGTGACATTATGAAGAATTCCTAATTTTTGTCACTGTTTTGAGTTAACCATTAGATTTACACGCTCGTTGCACAATTTGAAAACTCTTTAACTGTTCAGAAGATTAAGCCTTTGAGTAATTTTTTTACTGTTCTTGCAATGGATTCGGCTTATTTACCACAGGACCTGTCCTGTGGAAAATTGGGTTCTTTTACCACAGGTTCATCAACCATCGGTCACCATAGCTCGGGATAGTAACGATGAAGTACTGGAGATGACCAAAACTGTCAGGAGGTGTTGAAATCTGCATTAACAATCTCATTTGTTAGACTCCCAGACCGGTAAAGCGGATATAATCTTGATGAACACGAATGAATCCTTTTGATTATGGCGCATAGGTAATAAATCTATATGCATCGCGGCAAAAATTAGTATACACCAGCCGTCAACCACAAAGGACGTTATAGGTCCACAACGGCAAGATCATTTTTCGAAACAACCTTCAACACAGGAAGGCGTGATATTAAGAGAGACAGTCATCAGTCTTCAATGAAGGCAATAAGGCACGTGCAATGTTTTAGGGGCGTCAGTTTAATCAGTACTCTCATCCATCGCCGCAATTTGACTTAACGTAACGTTGTATATACCCTTGGCCGGATCTGACACAATTATGTAGTAGAGCGATAGAGATTCTAAACACTCTGCCTGTACACTGCAACACCAACCATAAACACCAGCTTTGATCTTTTATGATCATTTGTCAACAAGTTTTGTGGATAGCAGCTTCTACTACCTCATCGCCGATGAAGTTCACAACGTAGAGATACTGTGTCCTAGGCCAAAATAGTACATCAGATCACTAAAGCCAAAGCAGTGACGACAATGTACTGGTCAGGAAAATGTGTAGATGTAATTTAATGGCAATATAGAAAATAAAGGCACTGTGTGATCTTTGTTTTGGAGAAAACATCCATATAAAGCTTTCTATTCCAAGTGATCCCATTACCGGGGGGTTTAGCCGGATAGCTGAGTTTGACTGTTAACCCGGTTCGTCTTCACGATGCTACTCACCAGCACTACGAAACTTCTGTCTGGACTTTCCGGCACTCCCAGGCTTCTGTCCGGACAAAGACAGGATGATCGACCGGAAGACTATGTGAAAAAGTCCGACAAGTGAAATGTAATGAGAACTTTGACACACTGACCTTTGGCGCTGCGATCCTCCGTCCGGAAAGAGGCAGTCTGAGGTAAGATCGAGTATAACTCTATGTGAAAATCCTCCGGACGCGAATTGTAATGGTAAATTTCTACGGCAAACAGGCATTTGGTGAAAATGTTTTCTTGACCGGAAGTGAACACAGAATGTGGGGGAGACAACCAGGGGGAGCTCCACATATATCTTTCAATGTATAAGAATACTACATGATTTTTGCCACACACCCATTCCAAAAAAAAACCGTGTACGTAGCAATGCTTTCTGTGTTTTCATACAGCCTTACAACCGTGGTTTACACTTTCCGGTATTCATTAAACGCTACAACCAGCTGACAGTTTCCCGTTTGATGAGAGTGTATTCTTTCCCTCTAACCTTTTCCTCTCCGGTACTTTTTTCCCATCCGACATTTGATGTCATCTGAAATTTGTGACCGCTTTCCGGTAAAGAAACACACAGGACAAACATGGAATATGAGCATATAGAGCTCATGCTATTTCACCAATCTGAGCATTTCTGAATTCTGCACGATGGAGTAAAATCGTCCATAGCGGAAAGACTTTTTTGGCCCTTCATGATACATGTATGAAGTCAGAGGACAGTCCAATTATTTCGTCCGAAACCTTTATACTCATTAAAGAAAGGTCTTTTAATTTGGACAGTGAGGTAATCCTTGTATATCAAAAACACAGACGAATGTCACTTTTAAACTCGCATAAAGTGAGAAAAAGCGAGTTTTACAGGACTCCAAAGGTCAGAAAAATGACATGGCCGTGTTATTTTTGATGTGGGGTAGGGCTTCGGCGTAATCAACAACAGTTGCAAAAAGTTTTTTTAAGGCTTAGGTGTTCTTTGGGCAACTCGATACTGCTGAACATTTCTTCAAATCCTGGACAACAATTGTTGAAGCGCAATCGATTACACAAGAAAATCCAAGACGAATGCGTTGATGTTGATACTACCCCGTAAAATAAACTAATACAAGGGACAATCTATTTTAAGTTGTCCTTCCATATTTTTTTTGTGTCGACCCTACAATTCTAACTAGGCAAGTATTCCATAATGTTTTCAAGGACATAACCACAAGTGGAATTAAGTATGAACAGTTTCATTTGGGTTATACAGATCAGGGAAGGATTCGTGATCAGGGGATGCAGGACATACGGTAAGGTGAACAACCAGGCTAAGGGTAACCGACTTTGACGACCTAAACTTGCTGCATTAGATGAAGCACAAAAAACGATCACATCCTGTCTCTATCATTTTGACAATTGGTTTTATTGTGGCGTTTGTGTAAAGAAGGGTTCGACTCCTTGGGTCTAATTTCACAAGTCATGACAGTTAATGGCATTATGACAGTAACTGCATCTCCATCTTTTTCTTTACACAGAAAATCGTTGGTTACTTGTGTAGATCATTGGTTTTTCATTATATTTCACTGCATTATCAGACCGGCCGGGGCCTCCGTGGCTCAGGTGGTTAGCGCGCTAGCGCAGCGTAATGACTCGGGAGTCCCTCACCAATGCGGCCCCTGTGAGTTCAAGTCCAGCTCATGCTGGTTACTTCTCAGGCCGTACGTGGGAAGGTCTGCAGCATCCTGAGGATGGTCATGGGTTTCCCCGGGTACTGCCCGGTTTCCTCCCACGATAATGCTGGCCGCCGTCGTATAAGTGAAATATTCTTGAGTACGGCGTAAAACACCAATCAAATAAATAAATAAATAAATAAATAAATAGCAGACCGGCCCCGATGGCTCAAGTGGCCGAGCGCTTCGGGAGCAGTAGATTCACGGTCCTTTTGTCGTGATGTTAAAAGCTAATTTAGCCATAGGAATTCCATTAGTCCAGAACAAAGTGTGCAACGAACAAATACAGCGGCTTCGGTGATGGCTCCTTTTGAGCTGTGTTACTCTTTGTACAATAAACATGTCGCGCTGACAATTCCCTAGAGTCGTGCAGGACATTATTTTATTGGTCATACGATAACGTGTGTTTTATATGGTGAGAATGCAATAAAAATAATTGCAAAATTATGGACGCGCCAGCAGCACATTAATCACAGCTCCCACGTAGTGATCAAAGTAAACATTCAATCGATGGAGATAGTGTTGTCTTGACATTTAGAGTGTCACAAGGAACTAAAGATTTTTTTCCGTAATTTAAGACTATGTTTGGTGAAAAACAGCTTTATTTATAAATTTAGATTTCTAGCTCTTTTGGAGAGATCGGCCCAAATGTCTTAAATAATAAAAAAAATAACTCGTTTATCTTGGAAGGTTGCTCCGATTTCAAAAGCGTGATATTCTTAAATAAATTTCTCAAGACATTGTATTTCTTCACGTCAAACCTACATGGGATCATCTCTAAGACTTTTAAGACGACCATCTTGACACTTCCGTGGGTTTCAGTAACTGGCCGTGAGGCCATGACTGGACCGATTGATCTTATTCAACATTATGGCTTGTTTTTTATGGACGGCGACATGTCGGGTGAGTACCACAAGTCTATGACAAGCAGATTGACGAATTCCTCAGGCGACTCAAACATTGCCACTCGAAGAGGTTCTTCCAAGAGTATGTCGTTTTCCTAGAAGGCGTTAAAGAAGAATTTCGAAAGCTGCCCATCCATTTCAAAAGAGCGGCTGACTTTCTTTATCTAAATCTAAGTCTTCGTTTCTGAGCTGTACGTATGTCGATCTTGAGACCAGCAAGCCATCAATGAGAAACATACTATTACAAATACTGAATCAGACTTTGAACAAAAGAAAAAAGTTTTAACACGTGACTGACTTCAAATTTCCTACATGTACAACCAGTACAGTTCTTTTGTAAGTAAATATGAATGTTCAACTTGAAAAAACTGCAGTGCCAACAATTCTTGGTTTACGTTTCAATGGGTAGCATGAGGAAAGTAGGTCAGTAAGGCTATAAACTAGGTGAACATTTCATTCTAAGCACATATGCATTTACAAAAGAAATCAAGGCCTGTTTTTGTCATCTGGCGTCAAATGGCGCCAAACTAAAGTGCTTACAGGATATATCAGTTGTTTTTGCTCCACACGGGATCTATTGACACTATTCCGAGTAAATTACATCCAGATACCGTGGCGCCAGGTAAGTTCATAACAAAAAGTCACAAACACCAATGATAAAAATCTAATAAGTAAGGACTGGTTTTCCCAAAACAGTAATACTTAGCCCACGTATAATATTTAATTTTGCAAAAATGCTCATTCCACAAAATGTGGTAAAGAAACAATTTTAATAATTACGATATTTTAGACGGCCTTTGTAAACTTTGTCATCGATTTATGCCTATTAAATTTCATGGAAAGCACATCCGCACATTACACATTTCTATCACATTTAATAATTCGTGGATGCTGAAGTAATGGGCAAGGATGACAGCCACAATAAGGCAAAAACGACGATATACTCTCAAGACTATTCATCAAGAGTAATTATTCATATTCAAAAGAATTTAACTTTTGTTGCAGAAGTTGAAAGAAACCCATTCTTTTAGAAACGACATTAATCACCCAGTCATATTTTTGTTAGTGGAACTGTTATGGCTGCGGTGTGAGACATTAAATGGCTAACATCATGCCTGAAAAGAATCCCAGCCGGCGTCTTCGTGGCCTGGTGGTTAGCGTGCTAGCGCAACCGTATGCCTCATGTACCCGTCACCAATGCGATGGCTGTCAGCTCAAATCTAGCTAATGCTGGGCTACCCCCTTGGTCGTACGTGGTCAGATCTTTCAGCAACCTGCAGATGAGCCCGGTTTCGCCCAAGCAATATCCTGGTCGCCGTCGAAATAGTGAAATAAAGGCATAAAGGCATTCTGCCCAAGTTATCTCCTCTTGGAATAAATGGTAAACTCCATACCTGGTTTGCAAGTTACGTTGTCCAATGGAAACAACGATTTGTATTGAATGGATCCAATCAGACTTAACACAACTTTTTGCTTCTTAAGTTTCACAAGGATGTGTCCAATGACCTTTGCTGTTTCTGATACTTAGCAATGATTTCCCCAACCACGTTATAAATAGCATAAAGCTTTTTGCTGACGACACCTGTCTCTATGTCCTCGATGAAGACCTGTCATCCGTATATTCGTCTTTGGATAATGACTTTCATACAATCGAAAACTGGGCAAAAACTTGGCTTGTTGACCTCAACTCAGAAAAGACAAAATCTTGTCTTTTCGAGACGTAGTTCATCCTCACAAAGCATATTCTCTTTTATGGAAAATACATTTCAATGAACTAAACATCTAGGTGTTCTTTTTGATGCTTATGGTAAACGGGACTGTAACGTAGAAAATCTCATCCAAAAGGCTAATAATTTTCTGTCCATGTTTAGGGCTCTTAAATACCGGCTTAAGAGAAAACGCTTAATAATGAAATAATGTATAAATACTTTATCAGGTCATCCATAGAATATGCTGAGATCTTCTTGGACAACATGTCCGAAGCTTAAACCTGTGCACTTGAAAACATACAAGAATACGCTCTATGAATTATCACTGGCTTCACTAAAAGTGTAGCCTCATTCCTCCTTTATGAAGATTCGGAGTTTTCTGAGCTGAGCAAAAGACGTTATATGCACCGCAGGATCACTTTCCAAAAGCAGATAAATGACCCTTTAAGCACTATCCACCAAGATATATTACCGCCCCAACTCATCAGCGCAATGCGTGATCTTCGGTCAGATCTTCGGATCACCTGACGAGAGACAGATGTAGAATACCAACTTTCAGTAAATCTTTTTATCCCCAAACTGTCCTTGACTGGAAGGCCTTAACAAAACTTATAAAAAGTATAGAAGATAATAATCAGTTCAAAACTGCACTGCCGTGGTAGTATGTATATAAGCGTCAAGTCCGACATTTATATACCATTCGTAGTCCGTAAAAGGCGTTCCAAGTCGATAATCGCAAGATCCATTTCCAAAACAACGTTTAACAATAACTCCCAAAGACAAAGGTATGTAAGAAATTATACAAATAAGAAATAAAGCCGGTAACACACAAGAGAGAAGCGGTCATCAGTTTTCAATGATGCAGGCAGACAATGAATATTCCAGGCATGAATTCCATATCAAAATTCAAATTCGTAGTCCGAGAGTTCCAGGTCAAATAACAATTAAACAAGTATCTCAGTCGCGCTTTAATTGCAACTGTTCATAAAGGCATCATGCTGATGCAATGAGCATGGCTACCTTTACGGCCCCTAGCCCCAGATTAAGCGGTATTAGATACAGTTTGAAAATGACGAGCGTTACAGACTCTAACCGATCAGATTGTGATTCAAAAGTAACGGGCGATTACGTCTTTCTCGTTAATATGTAATATGATCTTATGCTACAAGAGGCGCCATCTATGATGTTACACATGACATACAAGATGGACGGTTACATTGGGCAACCAGAGCCATCTATGTTGTTAAATACCATGTATGTGATAGATATGTACATAGCCGTCTATGTGGTTGATCACAATGCAGATCGCCAGAGATTCTGAACGCTCTGTCCATACCTGCCAACGAGAGTGTTATACTCATTGTAAAATTTGAGAAACTTAGAATGAAGACGTTTGATGGAGTATCCTTGACAAACTAGTTTTTGAACTAGCAACTTGTGACGCAGAATAAAGTCATCACAATTAACGCAAGATCTGACAAATGCTACAAGGCGAGATATGTATACGCCATATGCAGGACCCTTTGGTATATTGCTATCTAAAAAAGGATAATTTACAATATCAAAATTGAAATTATCCCTTTTGTCGTAAAGGCGGCTTGAAAGGAGACCTTGTTCGTCATTGTACAGATATAGATCCAAATAAGATGTACCATCAGGACTATCTGTTGTCTCCTTTAAATCCAATGAAGGCGGATAGATTTCCTTCACCGCTTCAGCAATATGGGGATTATTTAACGCCAGTAGATCATCAATATACCGCTTGGTAAATAAAAAGAATTATAAAAAGGATATAAAAATATTCCTTTTAAGTAATTTCTGCATATAGTTGTATTCATATGAAAACAGGTATAGGTCTGCCGAAAGAGGAGCACAATTGGTACCCACTGGAATACCTATGCACTGTTGGTAAATGGTATCTCCGAATTTCACACAGATGTTATTAATGAGAAATTCAAGTAATTCAATAAATAATGTAACGTCCCATGAGTGGTAACCTTTATAAAGAGTAGAACTAAATAAAGCCTTATTGCTTCTGACGTTAATGTAACGTAGACCTTTTTTAGTAAATACCGAGACAATTAACTACGATATTCTTTCAATAAGATCTTTGTGAGGAATCGTAGTACAGAGAGTAGAGAAATCCCATGTGGATACGTCTTTGTACGGTATATGCATATGAGCATCAAGTTCTTCTGTAAGACGTTTGGAGTTGTTAAGAATCCACATGCAGTTGACACCTAAATTTTTTGTTATGGCACAACAATACTTATTCCAAAATGACTTTACTTCTTGTAACGCTCTCGTAAGTAGAGTTTGGTGGTACAGCTTCTTGAACCTGCAATAAATCGAGCCTTGTATGGGGATTTATGCATTTTAGGAAGCCAGTAAAGTTGTGGTATTTCTGTATGACGGGTAGGTATATTTATGTGCCTTTTTTAAAGAAAGGTTTTGTGTTTGTTAAATAGTTCCTCCAGAGTACATGTAGTAGCAGAATACGTGGATGTCGTTGTAGATGCACATAGCTCTTGAACAAGAATTTGATAATAATAATTCTTGCAAATAAAGATGACATTATTAGGAGCCTTGTCTGCTACAGTGATAGCTATGAATGTCAGCGAGTGTTTCTTGCACAGTGGGATCCTTCAGAACCTGTTTAACTTTAGGTAGAGCATCAATGTCTAGACGGTGTATAGTTAAACTAACCTTCTTTTTGACAATCTCAAGCCAAACGTTAAGTACCGAAGAATCCACTTTCTCCCGTTTTGCCCATTTTTTAACATACTCTTCAAGTGCCGAGATGATATTGTTTTGTTTGATCGAATGTTGACATTTCTCTTTTTTCTATACTTAGGACCCCTCACAGAGAGATTCCTTAGATTATGATTCGTGATAATATTAACGTCACCAGCCAGGAGATATTTACATTTGTCGTAGGTAAAAACTGAGGATTCACAATTACAGTTATAGCCGCCAGAAGTATACGTCGCCAAATCGAACTCCGTGATGGCCTGGGAATAATTGAAAATTTTGGAAGCGATAAGCTTTGTATACTCATAGGATATGCAAGGTGGCTCTTGGATATTAAAATAATTAGGCACAGCACTACGAACATCAGGTTCATTAAAGATGCGTGGTAGGTTAATTAAATCAAGGCCTCTGTCTAAATACTTTATCTTCAGAAAGAGTCGATCGTGTTGAGTTTCAATTGTAGTTACAGGGCGATACAATCGAAAATACGATATGTCCTGACACAGACGTACAAGGTGAGGTGGATCATTAAAATTGTGCTACCTGTTTAGCAAGTTCAATGCCAGTGCATATAATACTGTGCGTAGAGCATGCGTGCTATTGGTGTCATACGACAATCCTACTAAATAGCCAACTGTAACGTGTTTGTGAATCATGTTTCTGTTGAACTTCGTCCTTCCATGATTGCGAGGTCTACGTTTATGGTATTTGAATAAATTTGTTATGATGGAGTCATGTGGTTGGCTAGCTGTTACATTGCCGATTCCCATAACGTTATCATTCAACCCATATGGGAAGACTGAACCAATTTCTAGCATCCAGAAAAGCTCACGGTCACGGATTTTACGTTCAAATTCGACATCTGTCTCATTTGTTGATGGATAAACCGATTGCATTATTTGAATGCTGAAATGGTCCCAGTCAAGGTCGGAGGCAGAGAAATGCTTGCCTGTTAGCAATTGTTTCTTGCACACGGACTTACGGTGCCCGTTCACCCGTAGATGTAGTTTCTGGGTGGTCTTCCCAACATACTGCTGACCACACTCCTTGCATGTTACCAAGTAAATACAGCTGGACGAAATACAATTTAAGTTAACGTAGGAATTAACAGAATAACATTTACCAGTCAGTGAGGAAATAAAAGTGGCGGATGTATCAAATGATGAACATGTAAGACAATTGGTATGTCCACATTTGGAAATAGCTAAATGTTTGCTTTGGGAAATCAGTGTCAAACAATCGTTCAGTGGGATAGAACACGGTTTGATGGAAATACTGTGTTTTTTGTTCTCAGATATATCCGGTATTTGGATGGAAATGGGTCTTAGTGCAAACGAATCATTTATTGACTCGCCCTGGGAACATGCACCACTATTTAGCCCTGTACATATTGTTGTAGCTCATAGTTATTGGTAGACCGTATGGAGACTGTTCTTCTAATATCATTATATGTCGATTAAAAAACGGTGGCAGCTCCCTAAGAGACGACCTCTACAACAACGTTATTTTGCGACTCTACAAGATGTCAGTATGACAATCCTCATGAAACTGCTGCATTTTTCCTCTTAGAATGTAGCAGATACATTGTACCGAGACAGGCCATGTTACAACGCTTCAAGACATTAAATAATTTGGGCGATATATCGACGGGTGTCCTGTAATATGGCCACACAGATGTATTTATTTATTTATTTGATTGGTGTTTTACGCCGTACTCAAGAATATTTCACTTATGCGACAGCGACCAGCATTCTTGTGGAAGGAAACCGGGCAGAGCCGGGGGAACCCACGATCATCCGCAGGTTGCTGGTAGACCTTCCTACGGAGAGGAAGTCAGCATGAGTTGGACTTGAACTCACGGCGACCGCATTGCTTAGATGTTCCTGGGTCATTACGCTGCGCTAGCGCGCTAAAGGGTTCTTCTATACATCCCTTTGCAAAGCAGATAAATATGCACGTATGTGCGTGCATATGTAAATGTGTGTATACATTTATGTATGTGTATATTCGGATGTGCATACTTGTGTATGTTTATATAAATCTGATCGAAAATATTACATTAATATGTGACATATGTAAATTATATATCTGCTGGCTGTGAAATATACTGTCACCCATCTAGACCATAGTCGGCAAAAGACGGCCAATAACAATAAAATTATCATTTCTATATTAATAATTATTCATTAATTACTAAATGATTACTTCTAAAGTCCATATAGTTTTAATTCTTCAATTATTTCATAAGTTATATGTGCAGCTTTTTATGATCTCATTGAAATGTTTTCATTATCTTACATATTCACATTTTTGCTCTCTATCTATTGTATATTCGTTTTTCATTTTCTGTATCCGCCAAAAATGTGTCTGTATAACTGTATGTTACACTCTTTAAGCCATTGGCTGCCTGTATACCTTTTCAAAAAACCTACGATTAAAACAAGCAGTGAAATATTCTTGAGTACAGCTTAAAACTCCAATCAAATAAGTAAGGGAGTAATTGTATCCCAGCCCTGGGCAGGGAATTAAGAGATTCCCTGGAAACACTGTTTTTCGTCATGTTCGTGCCTTAACTACCCTAAGAAAAGTAATAAAGACTAGGCAAACGGACTTTTATAATTGGGGTCAGGGAATTCTCCGCTGCGCCGTTTGTTATGTTTTCTTTAGTGACCAAATAAAACTAATAATCACATGTATCCATAAATTTCGCTACTGTTGCAAACTTAGCCATCTGATTAACATGCTCTTTGCACAATAGGGAAACCGATTAACAGTAAAGTAAATTTAGCTTTTGAGTATCTTTCTTTTAATGTTTTGGAATGGATTTGGCACAGGACCTGTCTTAGGAAAAACTGAGTACTTTTAACCAGAAACGCATCAGTCATCGGTAACCAAAATCCGTGGCACTAACGACAAAGCACTGGAGATGACCAAAAACCGTCAGTAGATGTCAAAATGTTCATTAAGAATCTAATTTGCTAGTTTCAGAGTTTGACAAACGGGAGTTTATATTGATGAACGGCTGTAAATAGTTTTGATGAGAGCATTCAGCTACGCTATTCAGGCGGTGTAAAAGACAACTATACGCTGTAGTATACATGTATCAATATCCTACCATTAAGGATCTTCCATGTGAATATCCGCAAGACCAATTTCCGCAAGACCAATTTTGAACAACGTTCAACAAAAACAGCCAAAGAACGTAAAAAAAAAAAAAAAACATAAAATTTTTTATTATTCCGTCGTATAAAGAGAGGCAGGCAACAGATTTAAAAAAAAATAAATGGCAGCGAATCGCCGTGAACGTTCTGTGTGGGTAATTTTAGTCGACATTCACATAGCCAACGTGGTGACTGTTTCAACAAGATACTAATATGAACATATGACATTGTATCAGACAATATATAAAACAGAGCTCCAGAGATTCCGGACACTCTTTCTGGACACATCAACAACAAGTCCACGTACTCTTGTTTGTGTTCACCACAACGCCATGTCCTTGCCTGAACAATAGTCACAGTCTTCTGTTGGAACGTGGCTATTCGATATAAATCATTTATTTATTTATTTATTTGATTGGTGTTTTACGCCGTACTCAAGAATATTTCGCTTATACGACGGCGGTCAGCATTATGGTGGGTGGAAACCGGGCAGAGCCCAGGGGAAACCCACAACCATCCGCAGGTTGATGACAGACCTTCCCACATGCGGCCGGAGAGGAAGCCAGCATAAATTGGACTTGAACTCACAGGGGCCGCATTGGTGAGGGACTCCTGGGTCATTACGCTGCGCTAGCGCGATAACCAACTGAGCCATGGAGGCCCCAATATAAATCATACATCAAATGTAAGAATTGCACACCAATGTCTGTGACACTTTTAAGATTGCCATACTAGGAATTTAATTTTTTCTAACGAGGAAGTCACACCGACTAGATTGGCCCTTCAAAATGCTACACCACAGAGCTGTGGTGTCGGGCTTTGCAGGGATAGCCAGTCGTTCTTGAAGCGTTGAATCATTGCGCAATCCACAAGGTGATGTATTGTTACAGTATTAAATTTTGAAATAGTCGATAAATTTTTGAAATGTCATAAACGTGCTGAATCATTTTGGATGTCATTTGGAGTGTTGAATCATACCATATGTATTGAATCCTCTTGGAAGTGATGAATTTTCGCGAGGACGCTGAATGGAATAAATCTTCAAACTGCTGATATTTATATCATTAATCCAAATTTTAAATGAGGCTATTTGAGAATTTAGTTATTTATTTGCTGGCAGTCGTCTGACAAGGTTCAAAATTAACAGCCCCACAGTCAAAAAATGCTCTTGTCCTGAACGAAAACTATCGACGTTTTTTTTTTCTAACAGTCCTTTATTGGTTTAATCAGAAAGATTAATCATCTAATATGCAGTATCCTTCATTGTCAATCTTTATAGTGCACAAAACAAGTGTGATTTTGAAATTGGAAGCTTCGCTACTGCATGATTAACACATCTTTCGATTGCCTGGATAATTATTTACAGATCCTTAATGCTTTCAAGCATTATTTTTTAAACCTAAAATTCATGGAATGTATTCTTATTAGGATTTTTGTCCACAACTGTCCCTTGCTGCTTTATATTTCGTATAAATGGCTTGGATGAGAAAAGTGAAAACAGAGCAATTTGTCTATTCGGAGTGATATTGGTGTACATGTTGTACAAGTAGCAATTGTAACTTGTAGCATCGTAAAGCAGTCACTTTTCATGACTTCTCCTATATGTTTCCGCATCAGCTGTTCAGGCCCTAAAATAATCTGGGTCAGTTCTTTATATTTCAATCTTTGCAAAAGTGCGTTTCTATTAAACGGATAGTGCTGAAAGGCGCAGTGAAAAAAAGTTGCAAAACGTAAAAACAATTTTTTCAAACTCCTTTTGAAAACTATGCTTTGTCTTTCTCACAGACTATGTTTTGCTTCGGTAAATTTCCACAGCGTCCAGGCAAGAGCCGCAATGAAAGCTTTATACAGAAGGAAATCGTACATGTAAAGCCCCCAGGCACTTCCCGTTCCTGGTGATCGTATTACAAGGGTTTTTTTCCGGATTGCTGAGTCTGACTGTTGACCCGGACCGTCTCAATAACGCTTGTGTCCAGACTCTCTGGTACTTGCACCCTTATGTTCCGGCTCTCCAACACTACAAGGCTTTTGTACAGGCAGGCTGAGGTGAGACCAGGAATCCATGTGCAAAAATTCCCGAGGTGAAATGTGACAGCAACTTGAAAACACACCTTACGTCGTAATGGATGCATCAGTACTCAGGTTTCATTTTTTATGTGTTTTCTTTCTCGGAAGTTAACTGGAAATTTACAGTAAAACGTGTCAAGGTCATTATTATTAAAGAACTCTCATGAGTTGTGGTTCAGTGCCTAAGAATACTGTACTATTTTTGTCGCAAACTCATTTCTTTTTGGCCTGAAACTAAACTCCCGTGAGTGACAATTATTTCACAGTTTTTACTCTGTGTTTTCATTAAACCTTACAAGCAGATGACAGTTCCCGACAGGCTATAGCGTATTCTTTCCCACGGTTTTTATCCATTTGCAGCACTTTTGCTCCATCCCACCTTTAGGGCTATCACAAATTAGCGACAGTTCTGCAGTAAACAAACATGAAAGTATGAAGTTGTATAGCTCCTTCACACAAACCACGATCCATGCAAAGAACTCAACAATTCGCCATTTCACAAATCTTGGCACTTCCCATCAATACCTGTGTGTAAAAATTGTGGAAAGCTCATTTGGTTAGTCCGATGTTTAACAAGTCATTATATCGATTGAAAATGATGTTTTTTTTTTCGGACAGGTGCTTTAATACTAATAAAACGAACAACCCCAAGGACTAATGCTTTTTAAAAATCGTATGAGAAACAAAATTTAGGTAGATAGGGAGTTGAATGTCACAGCAGTCCAAAGGCTACACACATGACGTCGCCATATTACTTTTGGTGCGCTTCGAACCTCAGCCTAAGCATAGTCGGAGGCCTGACGTTGACTCTTGAAGTCGGTGAGAATTAACGTGCGATGTGGGCTGTTTGTTTAGTTTTTAACACACACGTCTTAGGGCTTCTTGTGTAATCACTATACCACTGAACAGCTTTTTTTCACTGAGTCGAATCCCGAATAAAAGAGGGTTGAGGGCTATCGAGTTACGCAATAAACACGAAAATGAAGGTGATGACGACAATTCTACCCAACGAAATAAAGACTATAAAAAAACGGTCTGTTTCAAACTGCTGATCTTCTCCCCATTTCTGAGTCCTTGCTCCGGGACTACGAAGCGATTTTAGGCATAAGTCAAAACATTAATCATTAAATTTGGTATGTTCCTTTGAGTTATTTTAGCTGAAATTTGTGGAACAATATACCTTACCCATTGAAAAATTTTGAAATTTTCACTAAGGTGACATCGTCATCCCGGGCATTCCAGATCAATCATCGGCCGGGAAGTCTAGACCACTTTGACAAAGATTTTTTTAAGCTATCGAATCAGCCCTGCTAAAACTTTCAAAATTCCAAATTCTCTTCTAATAATCAAAGTTTGGATAAGCGCAAACTATGATGGAACACCGACTAATAAAAGGATGAATCGGAAGCAAAATTGATCCATTATATGTTGCCTGAGGACTTAATCTATGTTTCACATTTTTTTAATCAACTCTTTCAGCGCGTAAGATTACGGCTTGATCCTTTATCGCGGAATAATCCTAAGATTAAAATCAAAGCCTCATTGCAATTCCTTTCGATTTTGACGAAAACTAATTTGTCGATGATACCGCTTTACTGTGAGAAAGATATAATATATAAAACCTAGTTCATGGTTTTATGCCATCATCAATCACCGATGACTGCGGCAGTTATCTCTGATGGAGATTTGTTGTTCTACACCGTGATCAATATTAAAAGTCCTGTCAGACACCTCATCCCAGAAGTAATGGCAATAAACAAGGAATATAGAATTCCAAACAGGGTATGTCCACTGGGAGAAGCTAGGCGATACCGCCTTTTGAAATCCTGCGTGTTGGGTTACCGTTTCGTTTCTCCAGTTATGAACACAGACGCTTGTTACGTGTTGGTTTGAAAGGCTTTAATTAGCCACTCGGTCATTTTTTGTTTTTCTCTCCCAAGATGTTAAGTGCTATTGTCACTAATGTGTATTATTAATAAATGTACCAAATATATCACGTCCAATGTTTTTCTTTTCAATGAAGAAAGTGTAAATATAGAATCCAGAGGCAAGAGTAATGTTGATTACTGGAACGTATAATGTCTATTTTTTGACACATGTGCGTATGCCGAAATGCTCAAGGCCTTACCACGAAAAGTAAAAAGATCAGAGCTCAAAACCAAAAGAATTTTTCTTTTTCTATATCCCTTATTGTAGAGAAAGAAAGACCATCCGCTCATCACGACCTAAAAAAGCTAAAGGCCCTTGTGAAATGAAGGTCCTGCGCCTATATATATCATGGGACTTGGCCCATGAACAGAAGGGAAAACGTCACGCCGTAGTCCCAATCTCTTCAGGAAGATGTTGTAAAATGTACAAACCGTGCAGTACTGATACCTGGTACGAAGTATCATTATTTATTCATTTGTCTTTTTACTTCTTGATGTATTATGTGTTTGTGTTAACACTCAGATATTCCATGGCTACGTTGTTTCCGTGTCTATAACAGGTTATCCTCCTAAAACTGAAAAGTCATGTACAACTATAAAATCGCTGAATCCAGTATTTTGGCTCTGATGGAAGAGAAAAGAACGTTCATAATTCTAGGCTAGCAATTTTTGTACTCATAGAACGTTAACACTTAACAAAATGCGAAAAAATGTTTTATTGTAATGCCATCTTTGGTCAGATTAACAGTCTTGGGTGTTAAATTTAGCGTTAAAAACTTGAAAAAATCTTAATTTACAGCATTTAACATGTATCATTTCAAGTCATAGAAAATTTTAACAAGAGAGTACTTTTCTTCTATAAAGATATACTCATTACTATTTTTGCATCACATTGTTATTTCTTTCGTGAACATAGTCTATCCGATGTTCAAGTAAATTGTTGACTTTCATTTGTGTACAGGATGTGAACATTCGCATCTGTACCATTATGTTGGTCATTGACTTGAATGGTACCCTCGGTGAACTCCTCGTTGTGCCTTCAGGTTATGAAGCGTACAAGGTCGAACTAGTCACTTACACGATTGTTCATATTTCGTTTATGAGGCTTGTTCATCCAGTCCGGATAATTCCTAGACATATAGGAAACATTGCCTAGAAAACTGCACTTTTAATTTAACTGTTAATTTAGTTATCTATTTTATTTCTTTGAAACGCAGTAGACAGGAATGTTGAAATTATATGAAGGAAACTTCATTACTTTAAAGCCACAGCTGAGCTCAGATCTACAGCGAACACTTGACCTCATTGGCCAAGGGCCCAGACATCCACAGCAATAGATCGTTTTAACGGTGTAAGCCATGGACGCCCCACATGTATTTAACCGCTAAACCTAAGGCTTGCCCAACGCAGTTCTAAACAATCTTGCGGTCATTTAATCACGGTAATGGCTTTCTCTATCAAAACCCCATTCTTCATTTTGTTTTGACGGCCAAGGCTTGCTGCAAAAAGAGGAAATGATATATTCCCAATCCAAACTGACATGGTTATCGGAAATTATAAACGCACAAAAGCGATTCCTAAGAAAAATGTAAATTACACTTTTGCATTTGGCTTGTGACGTCACTGGAGGGTAACCATGCAAACGATAATAGCCAGTAATACAATGTATGAGTTTGAGCTATGTGTTCCAGGGAAGATTTTCTCACACTATGAATTTGTTTGATGAATTCGATACCAGACCTCAAACAAAAACGTTCGGTGATTGATTTGGATGTGGTTGAGGTTTTCAACTCATCTTTGTGTGAAGGAAAAGCCTCAAAATATGAGAAATGGTTAGGCCTATTCTATATTTTAAAAAAGGACTGGCTGGTATGAAATGAGTCTTTAGTTTGGGCGTTGTTTTTTAGCTGTAGTCATAGAAATGTCCATTGCGTGGTGGCTTGCATAGAGTTAACGATTCCTAACCTGGACTAAGGTTTTTTTTCCTAGCACAAGGGGACAACTTTAACGCCTTCGAAACTCACAACTGTCTCCAATGATATAAATAAACCGTCGAAAAGTAAAAGGCCAAGTGGCAGTGTTTTCAAACTAGGAACACATGGTCATTTTATAAAAGACAAAATAATCCAGTCGAACGACTGTTGGTGTTTGAATGGCCCACAATATACAATCGCCGTGAGGGTTCTGCATTTCTTGCTGTTTTGAGAAAATTACAAGCTGCCCAGATGTTTTGGTTTTATTTCTAGCCAAGCATAAGTCAAACATTTTGTGTACAAAAATCACATATAACAGTCGTTGTTCTTCAGCTCACAACAACAGGCTAATAGCATTCATATTAACGGAGAAGAAAATTTAAATATTAATCAAATACCATTGAAAAGAGCATGCATTTCCTCGCATGTGCATACCATAAAAATGTATCTCAGGTTAATAAATTATAAATAAAGTCAGCGCCAACATCCGCTGTGGGCTACTCCATTTTGTCTAAGAACTAGTCCTGAAGTCTTCTGTGTTAGGAGGAGGATTGCTGCCGGAAACCGCGGAAGTGCAGTTCGTACATTTCCGGTTGAACTCTTTCCAGAAGGTAGCGAAAAGTACAGTTCGTTTTCCACTTGACGATCGAGAAACCGGAATGTTGGGCGTAGGTTCTGAGTTTACACGAACAAGCCGGCAGTTTTAACAACTCTCACTGGCTGAGAAGCCAAACACACCCCAGCATAAATTACAGGGTGTTAAAGATGGAGGACGCGATGGACTCAGCGATTTATGCCAGCTTTGCCGTTTTCAGGCTTTACGTGTGTGGCGAGGAAAAATCGCAAAATTATGCAGAAGGCACCACCAGATAGGAAAAAATGTGCTCTTGTCATTCTATAGTGTCATTTTTTTTTCAATTCTCTTCTCCTTTAAATAATTTGATGAACTCCACTTTTAAATTACTTGAATGTTTACATGAGTTTGATGGTGGACAGGCCAGACGCGTATACTAGTGGTCAGAACATTACTGACAAAACAGTCAATACCAAGGGGCATAGCAATGAGGAAAGATGTGCATATGACGGTAATGAGTGGACCGTGGTGGAACGTAGGGAGATGGGACAGCGAAAAAATAGTCGAGGAGAACACCAAGAAAGCAAGTGAATGACAACAAACTATCGTTATTTTTGGACAAACTATTGAAGCTGGAGAAAAATTTACCACACAGAGGAAAAACGCCCGTAAATTACTTGGGCACAGTACAAAGAGGAGAAGCAAAACTGGTCCATCCGAGTTTCTATCAGGTACCCATCACAGCTGGTCGTAAACGGGATTGTTTTGCGGGACTTGCTGTACTGAACGATATACTGGGGTCCTTGAAAACAGTCGATTAAGACAACAAAGCTCCCAGAACCGTGACAGACAGGAAAGTAACGTATCACAAGGTGGAAGACACGAAGAACGGCAGGGCGCGATGGGTGGGGAAGTTTCATATTGCATTAAAAAGGAGGATCGGTGCACGGACTGTGCGGCAATGGGGTCACCAGGGAAACCAACGACCGTTTGGGAAGTCCAAGGCAAGTTTACTGGAGCGTAAGTGCCCATTCGAACAACCTACCAACACCAGCAGTACCGCAATACTAGGAACGGCACTCTCATCTGGGCATGGCGAACACGACAAGCAGTATAAATCAACAGAGATTGCTCGGCAGTAAGGGCTAAGGGTAAGATGTCGGACTATTTTAAACCACGCACTGCTGAACGACAACCATTCTCTGCTAATGAAAAGTATCCTTTGAGGTCGTTATACTGCGCTTTTCACTTCTAAACGTACAGGGCTTATTAAGAAAAGCAACAAATAAACCACAAGATCCAGTCATTAAAGAGCGGTTTGAAGAAAACGACGATAGAATGTTTACTGAAACATGGGGAAGGTATCTCATTTAGTCCCGAGTGAAGGATTTCACTAACTTCCGTGTGAACCTAGCGACATACAGATGTCGAACAACAGCTTTGGACGATTTAATTGAACAAGCTCTCCGCAAAAATAATGTATCAAAAACTGCCATTCGTCAAAATCTTTAGTATTTACTCATCAACAGGATATTTGTTAAAAAAGAAAAGGTTTTAAAACAGATTGCCAATGTCTCTTCGGGATGTAACTGTCAGGAACGCAATAAATATAATGAAAATTATGTGTTGTGAGAATTGAACCCTCTAAGGAATAGCTCAAAAAGCACTATGGTTTAACAAAACCTTAATTTGTAAACAAAACACCCGATAACATATGCATAATAGTGAAAGCCACTATGAATGTTCCGACATGGCTATTCCGCACTCAATGTGGCGTTGCAGATAACCCGTCGTACAAAATTATGATATTTTGCTTTTTCCTACGGATTTTTTCTTTATGTAACCAATATAAATAACCTCTATCAAAGTCTATGAACACCTTTTCCTGATTTCGACCATTCCAGTACATTGTTACTGTCAAATGGATGTTTGTACCTGATTTTTTGATGTACACCAATCCCTAACAAGCTTGTAATACACTGGTCCTGTATTCCGTTGAATTTAAAACACGCGGCAGGGGTTACACTTACCTCAATCTAGAACGTTTTCTATTGTAATTTTTATCAACAGTAATACTAAATGTGTAAAATGCCTACATTGCCAGACAGTTGCTTATTTATCTAACCATCCCAATGCCTATGTGTGTGTCTGTCTGCCTGTGAGCAATTTCAAAAGGAAAAAATGTTATGCACAGATATGGGTGTAATTTTGCGCATAGCCTTAGTTTTGAGCCACGGACTAATCCAGTAATGGTTTTAGATAGATGGTGGATCATCATCTGCATCCAGGAATTTCCTAAATCATTCATCACCGCTAACAAAGGGGGGGGGGGGAGGGGCCTCTGTTGCCGAGGTGGTTAGGGTGACAGCGTGGCCAAATGACCCAGAAGCCTCTCCTCCCCACCACTCGTATCTGAGAAGTTCTTTACGCAATCTGCGGATGGTCGTGGATTTTCCTGGAGATCTGTCCCGTTTCCTCCCAAGTTATGGCTGGCCGCCATCGTATAAGTGAAACACTCTTGACCACAGTGTAAAACGCCTATAAAACATATTAATAAGCAAATACACGCACAGGTAATGCAGAATGGCGTTTTTTGTCTTTTCTTTGGGAAATTGTTTACTGAGTTGTGGCGATTTGTTTGCACCTTCTCCCTATCGTTTTAAGGTTCAGCTCTAGCGACAGTTTTGAATCTGACTGGTCAGTTGACTATAAAGTGTGGAACATTTCAGCAATAACAAAGATGAAGCCTTCGGCGACATGTTAGTGTAGTGGGATTTATCTTTACAACCAGTTTTGACAGTGGAATTCCAGTAGTGCACATTAATTCTTATATCATATAAGAATTTATCCTAGATAGCACTTATATCTTTGGTCCTCCAGAAATGGGGAAGCATCATTATATGATCATTTATTATGCATTTTCTATGAATTTCTTTGGTAGTCCGGCAGTCGGAGCTGGAAGTGTATATAAATCTACTCGTGTTGACTGGCCATAGGATTTATAGGCTAGTCACGTAAGAAACTCTTTAATTACAAAGGTGGGTTCACCATCCAATCCGTGCCATGATCTGGACTCACGGCTGAGTGGGCACGGGTTATTTCCCATGGGAGTTATTTGGCGGAAGATAGGGAACGTTCAAGTGGAATTTCATCAAGCATCAGTGACCACAGGCCGAGGTACAGGCGGTAAATCACTGAAGACAATCTGCAAAAACATTCGATTAGCTAGTCTCCGATTTTATAATCGGGACGAAATGTAATCGATCGTATAGTTACTGTGTACGTCGTACTCCCTACCTACTTCAGTTTCTTGTTTCTTTAAAATTCTCACTGGTTGCCAGAGTTTTGGCTGAATTTGCAGTGTGTTCTACATGCAACCTTTTCTAGCCATATGGTGACCAGTGACGTCACGTCAAGTTATTGCCTCTTAACACACGTGCACTGCTAATTTAAACACTTCAAAAAGAAACAAAAAGATCTATGAATGAATTCGCCTTATGGACCTTGGAATGAACTGCGTGTACTTCAAGGGGAATTTATGGGTGTTACCTCACTAAGGCCCTGGATAATTACAAAAGCTGATGTTTTGAAACCCATTTTACTGGGTTTGAAAAATTTAAAAAAAAACTAAAAAACAATTGAACTATTTTCGTGGTTAGTGCTCACTGGTCCTTCATATGATATATACTTTACTGTTTTAGTATTTAGATTGGTATTTTCCGTGCCTTTTAAAGAGTTATTTCTGATTGGTACAGTTATCGTCTCAGCTTGTGGAGCCTTGGTGACCGGCTTTTGAGAGTCAGGGAGTAGATTTTCAGAAAGTTTAGTTTTCATTAACTTCTGTGTTACATGTACCTATAAGGTGTAGTCGAGGTCAGACGTTACGGCTTTGCAGCTATTCAAATACAAATCAGATTGGGAATGAATCATAGAAAAAATGCAAATGTGCATTCAATTGTAAACATCGGACAAGAACTCATTGGTGTGGATACGAAATGTAATATTCCTGGCGAGACCATGGGGAGACTTTATATGCAGTAAAAACATCAATTCCTTCGTTGCGTAGCGAATACTGACGCAGTTTAACTAGGAACAATTTCATTAAATTGGAATTCTTCAGGATCCATCGACCATTTTAAAAACCGCTAACTTTGGCGGAACGGGAGCCAGAAAACCAAGGCAAAAGTAGTAAATTAGATTTTTCAAACAATACAGAGGCCTCTGGTTTCTCAATTTACACAAGAGATAGCTCGTCTGATTGAGGTGTGAAGGGACTTTTCGGAATAGTTGTATTGCTATTCAAGTTCATATCAATGATACCAAGAAACTTTGCGAACAAATGTATCCGTGTATACCTATTTTGTTTTCCTTTATTGTCACACTCGACCTGTTTCTTTTGTAAATGATGTGCCTTAAATATGTAATTTAATATTCAATGTCTAGTTACTGGTGTTTATGTCAAAATAACTTACAAATGACGGCGTTTTGGCATAAAGCGATGTTGTTCTGGATCAAGGTAGATAAGACTTGTGCTGTCTAACATTCCATTCTAGAGGCCCTAACCAACAATGTCGGTTACCAATAATATCAGACGGCGGGTTTGCTGTTACTTCGGTTAAACGACGAGCCAAGAGGCCCAGTAAGGACAAGCTGTTTTTTTGTTGTTGTTGTTTTTTGTTTTTGTTTTGGTTATATCGTTTACATAAACCGGAAATAGAATACAAATGCATGCGTGTTCACTACGAACAACCTGTCAAACAATTGCCTGTCTAATAATAGACATTTGTGTTTATTTCAAGTCAGTTGGGGGGCTTGGATTGGTTATCGATCCAAAGTTTGTTTTACTTCTGTAGCCTTTAAGCTCTTTTTGCGCAAAGATATGTCATTAAAAATAACCGCGAAATATCGTGGCTATTTCTTCAGTTACACGAAAGCCGCCTAAAGCCCACTAGCTCCTATAAAGATTAATCTACGCAAAGAGCATCGAATACAGCTAGAAACAAAACATTTGAATTCTGTGCATATAGATCTGAAAAACAGATCCGCCGTAACACAAAAAGCTCTCATGGGTTTTTGTTTTATCTGTTGATGAAAAACTACTTAGTGTAATAAAAAACAAGCTGCAATCATTGGTGTCCATGACGAAGTCGACTTTACAGTGTGAAGTTATGGTTTTATCATGTTACACAGAACCATGTGTACCGGTAATTTAATTTTATTAAGTCTCAATCTCCCAGAATTAAAACATTTCTTTCACTAAAGAAAGACCACGAGAGCAGAATTTTGAAACAGTAAACAATTCTCAATCATGTGATGTTATCGTCCAGTGTTGGGTGTGGTTTTCATTTTTATATTAACACATTTTATTTTATTTTTTATTTATTTATTTTTTTTTTTGCTTTTTCGTCTCTTAATTAATCTATGCATATATCGTAGGCCTGAATTATAGACAGTTACGGATTTATTGGCTCGTTTATTGTGATTTTCCGAAATTCATATATCTGCTTGACGCTTATATCCACTAAAACTGCAAGATTTCTAAGTTCTTTTTAACATTTTTCCTTTAGTATTCTACAAAAATTAGACCATTGCGCCCCCCCCCCCCCCCCCCCGCAAAATAAAAATACAAGAGTGCAGAAAAGGAACAAAAATATTCAATAAAGAAGAATTAACATTTGTTGTGAAAGAAAACTACAAATGAAAGCACGGTGGGGTTCCGACAGTGAGTGGTACTATTATAGCTGATCGAGGCTTTGTACATTGTAAAGATGAAATCAACTTAAGACTTCGAAAATTCTCTTTCACAACAAAGCAGATATACCTGTGAAAGACAAATGTAGTGTAAATAGATTCGTAATTAAGCTAATTTACGCTAAACATATTACATGCTAGTCTCCATATGTATTCTGTGTACACACACCTTTACTGAAAACTTCGTGTGATAAAAGACGACCCTAGACTGCAGAAGAATTTCTATCGTTCTGCGGGTGATATATTTAACATTAGAATTAAAGTAATGTAACCATTATCTGCATGTTACGATGATTACGTGCAGTTTCCGAAGTGAAATAAACAGTTCATTTCGTTTGACAAATTCTCTCATATACAAATTCATGGGTCTTCTATAGGCAAGTGAATTGCGGTAATGAAAACGATTTTTTTTTCACTAATTGGTGTCTTATTTATTCATTTATTTATTTATTTATTATCGGTGTTCACGCGGTACTCAAAAATAACTCACTCATACGACGGCGGCCAGCGTTATGGTGTGATCAAACCGGAAAAAGCCTTGACAGTAAAGTCACGATCGTTGGCAGGTTGCTAGCAGACCTTCTCATGTAAGACCACAGAGGAAGCCAGCATGAACTGAACTTGAACTCACAGTGAGCGTATTGGTGAGAAGCGATTGAGTCATTGAGGTTTGCTATAGCACGCTAACCACTGATCACGTGGGCCCTAATAAAGAAATTTATTTACTTGTAAATACATTGTACATTTAAACGGAAATCTAAACGTCGGTGCATATTGTCACCTTTATTCCTTTTTACGGAGCTGATGATCTTTTATTGCAATGTTTTTCTGACCTGTAGAAATAGTGCAAAAAGACATCAGCATGGCAGAGCATATAGATCGATCGGACACATTTAGCCAATGATATTACTGCATGCTGTCACATGGTGCAGTCAAACGGATGGGCCAGTCAATCTTCTGCCCTCCTTCTAACATCTCCCCGCTGAGCGGCAAGCGAGGCAGCAACAGGTACCAATTTTTGGAGGCTTTACTACGACAGGTCTCCTGGCTCCGAGGCTGACGCTCTAACCATCAGATCCTTGAAGCCATTCACACAACGAGCAACATTGTTACAAATGACAGTGGTGTTTGTTTTGTAAAACCAACTCATTGGGAGCCAACAATGCTAGCGTGTTACTTGGTTGCTAATTGCCGAGAAAACGATCAACTGTGTATGCATTGACACAAAGCTACATAAACGAATACAACCGGGAGTCTATATATTGTTAGAGCTGACACAAGAAATGCATAATTGATAAGCCAATAAGATAGCAACGCAAATACAGATTCCTTAGATAGAGCAGCAGAAGATGAAAAACTTTACTTGATTAATGTTTACCCCCACAATTTTACCCAAACCCTCGCGGGATTAGCTTGTATTAGATGTATGTAAAAAGCTCTTTTGCTTCAAGTTTTCTGTCTAAAAACTTCGGTAGAGTACAGTTACCAACTGTGTTTTTTCCATGCAGTGTGGAAAGGAGAATGGCTACATGTAGTCGAAGGAAGTGGTGAAAAATTAGCCCGTCAACTTCAGTCGAGCTGCATTCACTCCAGGCCAGTCAGAATAACTGGGATGTCGGCCACATTGATTATCGGGGGCTCCGTTTATCCTCTCTTTTCCCTTTTTTTCCGGAGGGGAGGGAGCTATCCAGCCCACATTCGCAGTATCTAACCCCGATGTAATCTAATTAGATTGCATCCGGTTCCTGGGTTGAATCAAGTTTGATTTAATGTCGGTGCTGCGACAGGTTGCTCTTATAGCCTTGGAGGCGGATTTATTGCATTGTCGTCTTAAATACGGACAATACCTCGACTATGAAGTTAGCTAAGACAAAAACAAATCCATAGAGTATTAGGGCCAGTAGTATCCTGCAAATGGCTCAAAATTGTTCCACGGGAGCGGTAGATCCAGTTTCAATCCTGGGACGAGTCGCACCTAAGACCTCAAAAGAGGAAGTTGTAACTTCCTCGCTTGGCGTTCAGCATGAAGGGGACAGTGCAACCACTGGTTGACCTGTATCAGTATAATGGCTCGGGCGGGGCAGCTTACTTACCTTCGGTAAGGCGTCTCAGTGAAGCAGCATTAGACAAAAGAGCGGTGGAAATCCGTCCTGCAACAGAGAGGCACATTTTGTACACACTAGAAATTCCTTCGTCGTCATATAACTGAAAAATTATTAAGTACGACGTTAAACCCCAAACATTCACTCACTTATTCAAAATTGTTTGACACAACAAAAGGCCAACAAAACAGAATCCCCATACTTTAAAATGGCCAGTAAATGGCAACAACAAAAGGACTGTCTAGTGACTGACGACAATTGATTTCCCATCTAAGCCTTGTTATAGTCCTGTGTAATGGGATGGGTTTGCCTTAGAACACGTAACTGGGCATCAGGAGGTCGAACCGAGAGATTGTCTTCCCTGAGAACGATCCAGATGAGTATGACGTCCTCTTTGGCAAGTACAGCTTATTTAGCGACATCTCCGTGGACAGAGGACTGCAAGGCCGGCTGTTTGATAATAATACCCACAACTTCCGCGGCCAGAACAGGCGTCAAACATCAAAGGTACTCTGTTCGTCTTGAGCATCATCGGTTGTGGTAAATGACAGCAATGTGAAATCCACTATCGAGTTACCCATTCACACCGATAGTTAATCGAGAAGTATTAACATTGGTAGTAAAACAAAGCATGAAATGGAGGCATTGAGGCCTTGCAGCGGTGATCAAACTGTTATAACCGATCGAGGCTTTGTACATAATGATCAAGAACTCAACATAAGATTGCGAAACATCCCTTTGACGACAAAGGAAATATACCTACAGGAGATAAATGTTGTGTGAAAAAATTTGCGTTTGAGTTTATGAACATGTACGATAAACACTGTGCGTGTAAGAATCGTCTCAACGTAGTCTTTAAATACATATCTTTACTGGGAAATTGGCGCCAACAACGTTTGTTTGTTACTTACTGCCGAGAAAACGATTAACTTTGCATAGATAGAGATAAAACTACATGAAGGAACACAATAAGGAGTCTATGTATTGTAAGAGCTGACACAGAAAATGCATAATTGATAAGCCAATAAGATAGCAACGCAAATAAAGAAATCCCAGACAGAAAAAAAAACTGTCCTTGATTAATGTTTAATGGTTCCCGCAAAATTTTGTCCAAACCTTTGCGGTAACACAGTTACCCCCTGTGTGTTTTTTCATGCAGTGTGGAAAGGAGAGTGGCTAGTCGAGGGAAGTGGTGAAAGGTTAGCCGGTCAACTTAAGTTAAGTTGTACTCACTGTAGGCCAGTCAGATTGACTGGGATCTTGGTCACTTCGATTGTTGGAGGCTGCGTGTTTTCTGTCTTTTTCTTTTTTCCGGATCCAGCTCACATTTGCCTATCTAACCGCGATGTAATCTAATTAGATGCCATCCGGTTCCAGGCCTGGATCAAGTTTTGGCTTAATGTCTGTGCTGCGCCATTGTGCATATCCTAGGACGCGCATTTACTACATGATCGTCTTAAATGTTGACTTTATCTCGAGTATGAAGTTAGCTAAGAACAAAATGCTTTCGGGTGTTTCAATGGCTTAAGCAACCGTACGTGAAATCAAGCACCTAGCAGATAGCGGATCCATAGAGTATTAGAGTCAGAGTCCTGAAAGGTATCCTCAAAATTATTCTATACAGCAAATGGCCAACAAAAGAGAATCTCCATGTTTTAAAATGGCCAGGAAATGTCTATGACGACAACAACGCACAGGGGCTGTCTAGCCAAAAGTTGGTCTAGACTCACTGACTCACTCCAACTGATTTCCCATCCAAGCCTTTTTACAGTCCACTGTAATGGAAAGGGTTTGTCTTGGAGTACGTTACCGGGCATAAGGAGGAGGTCTAACCGAGAGCTTATCCTCCCTGAGAACGATCCAGATGATCATGAAGTGTTCTTGGGGGGATACAGTTTATTCTGAGATAAGCCGCTGAGAGATCTCCAGGGACAGAGGGTGGTAAGACAGGCTGGTTTATGATAATACACACAGCTTCTTGTGTTTAACAGGTGTTAAATATCCTACTTTGTTGATCTTAAACATCATCGGTTTTGGTAAATGACAGCGATATAAAAAACGCCATTATCGAGTGATCATTAACCGCGAAATAACGATAACAGTGATAATAACCACCAGATATAGCGATAACTGAATCGATGGTTGGACTGATCACGTAACCTACAGTTTGTGACAAGGAATTGAGAAAATCTTCGGCACAGCTTTGGCATTTACTGGATTGAGGCCTGCCAGTCGTATTATTCTGGTACCTATTACCATTCGCCCATGATTATATACTGGCAGAGATTCCTACACCACAACATATGTTAAATTTAACGCCATACTAAAGAGTTCTTGACATATCTTCACGTACAGTTTTATGGGAAAACCGACGTGTTAGTAAGTTACTAGCGAACTTTCCCACATGCGCCATGCAGATATTCACACCGTATTAGTGCAAAATGAGTGATCTTCAATAAAAGTTAGACAGTCAACAAGGTAGATAAGCCATTGACCGCTTATTGCCACAAATATTACGGAATAATGATTTAAATGTCTCTGCTCACAACATTCCTTGCTTCTACAGTTACGACCTAAACTGTCTGTATTGTAAAGAGATGGCTTGTTCGAAATACACGACCGTTTAGCCGCACAAAAAAGTAACCAAAACCAGCAGATTGTATTTTACAACAATTTGTTAGGTTTAACAAGAACAGATAACAGGACTTTTGCAAATACTAAAGTACTTAAGTTTAACAAGAAAAATATCTATACAAATACTAAAGTACTTACATGTACAACAGTGTCAAGTCCAAACGGACGCATATCTTCCACAATGCTGAAAGCCATACGGGCACAAATGCATAAATAAGAGGGAAAATCCACAGTATAACTGAGTGTATGACGAAATATACACAAAATTCCACAGACAGGGTCCGTGTAGTAATAAGCACTGTGTACACAAGAGCACAAATTAAATATACAAGTTCAAACTGAACAAGTGCTCGGTGGAGATATGATATAACAAAGCCAGAGGCTATAAGGACACCAAAATTCAGCTCAAAAGGCCTACTAAAGTAACACACGGCGAAAGCATCCAAAACTCTCAATAATTCTCCTTTTTACCCCTTTGACCTGCTTTCATAGGTCTTATATAGACTGGTGGAGTTTTCTAGAATGAGAAAATTCTTGAACACTTGTTGTAAACAAACAGGCCCCGAACTGAGGGTATTCTGGAACATTCTAAGGCAGAGGCAGGCACCAGACCCTGAACTCAGCATATGTAAACAGTGGCAAGCTAAATTCAGAAGCTGTCGGCAGTTGTTCACATAACACTACCCTTTCCTGAGAGAAAACTTTTGACTGCTTTTCTGTGCAATAATTTACTTTAAATAGGCCCCGCTTTCAACATTAGTTTGGACATTTGTATTTCTACTATCGACACCGAACGCCCATTATGGTTGACAGCAAGTATTCGAATATCTGTTTTGAAGCAAAGATTTATTAAAATTGTAACTATATCAAATGTGTGCAGACTTTGTATGATGTGATTTGGCCGAGGTCTAATTAGGCACTAGATCTTTAGTAAGCGTGACGTAGTCAGAGAGATAGTGCATTGATATGACATTTTGTTGTCCCTATCATAATATCTAAGCACCAGTCAAAAATGTTAGGATAACCCTTAAAATCCACACACTTGACAAAGGCTTTTGGAACGAAATATGTGGTGTTTTGATTCTGTCAAAATCCTCATCTTTTAGGGAACATTACATTCGTCTGTTATTCCACATGTTCATTTGTCCCCGGGAAATGGCATCATCATCACAGGAGAAGGCTTAATGGTGTTATCCTCTCAGATTGAGATGCCGTTCCTTTATCGACTTTAAGAGTCCCAAGTTACGCGTCTTATGTTTCCATGAAAACAGCGTAATCTGGGAAAATACATGCACGAAAAAAAGTCAATCAGTAAAGTTCCGTGTGACACAAAAAAATGGGACAGAAAGGATTTCGGCGTCATGTCGCCTTTTTCATCATACGGAATGCTTTTCTGGTCTTTTGTACTGAAATTTCACACGGGTTGTAGTAATGAAAAAAAATGCAGGAGTGTGTCTTTAAGGCGATGGAGTCTTCAAAAGATTCTAGGTGGAAATCTTTAGTCCGTCTTCCGAAATTTAAAGGGAGGAGAATCTGTTATCTACGATATCCTCAACAGGAGCTTTTGAACACTTTCCATCTTGTTCGTTCCCCTACTGTATTTCAGGCTAAGCTAAGGCTATAAGATGTGTTCGAGAAAAAATAAACTGCACAATTTTTGTCGATATTCATCAACATCTAACGTCAAACAACAAAGGCCACACAGAACACTTCAATGTGATCAGTTTTGGTGAAAATGAAGGCGGTGCAGTTATCTTAACACTTAAGGGCATTTCGTCCAAAATAATAGGAAAAAGCAGTATTCTTCTGATTAATGGTTACATGTAACCGACAACGCGATGCATATGTCTGGGGTATTACGTTACCCGACAGGAAGTGCCCTTTTTCCGGCTGCAGGCTTATTTCACAGATATGACATTTGCTTGTAATCACAAATCTGTTCAGACAATTTTACAAGGTTTGGCCCTCTGCGTTATGTGTAATTTGTTGTCTTGTAGACAATTATATTTCACAAAGAAAGCTAGTACGCAGTAAAAAGATCAGCATGAACACCGAGGGCGTTTGGTTTTTTTAGCTTCAAAAAGCACACTAAACGCAATATTATATAATATTGTAGTCTCCAGTCAAGATTTACATATTTAATGCACGAAACAGCGTATATATTCGCCATATCGTATTTTTGCGGGGTTTTTTTTTGATAAATTAGTCCATGAACACACTAGGGCAGGAGGAAAAGCCGCATTCGCATTCTGTATTAGTCATGAACACACTAGGACAGGAGGAAAAGCCGCATTCGCATTCTATAAAACTTTATAAAATTTCATACCGACATGGGGCCTCCGTGGCTCAGTCGGTTAAAGCGCTAGCGCAGCGTAATGACCCAGGAGTCTCTCATCAATGCGGTCGCTGTGAGTTCAAGTCCAGCTCATGCTGGCGGCCGTACGTGAGAAGGTCTGTCAGCAACCTGCGGATGGTCGTGGGTTTCCCCCGGGCTCTGCCCGGTTTCCACCCACCATAATGCTGGCCGCCGTCGTATAAGTGAAATATTCTTGAGTACGGCGTAAAACACCAATCAAAAAAAAAAAAAATCATACCGACATATTTTTGATGGATTTGTCACTAGAGTGGAATAATATTGAGAGTGTTTTTTGAGGAATCGGGTAGGCCTTATACATGTCTTTCCTCTTGGGGAGTCATTTTGCTGGCTGAAGATTGCACCAAGAGTTTAAATATACATGAGGTGCACGTTTTTCCCCAGCCATATTTCCCAACTTCACGCCATCTGTTTCCATAAATGAGAATTGCCCAATGATATACTGATACAATGTCATCTTCAATAGCAGATGAATGTGTTAGAGATCATAGTTGTCGAAGAATATATCATAACTTGAAGTTTATTGGATAATAAAGCAATATACGATAATATACAATTTTTTTGTCTTTCTTTTTGTATGCCCACTAAAAATGTGCGCTTCGGTCGATGTTGGTCTGTCAGCAGATGTTACACATTTGACTGATTTAATACATATAATAGGACGCTTTACAGTACTTTAATTTGTATGTTCGTCATTTAAGGCAAAGGATATGGCTATATGAAAATACCTTGAACATCGTCCAGATTTCACTAATTTATGTTGCCGTGAAAACTGCTCTTTTCGCCAGCATTATGATGAACTGTTTCCCAGTCCATAAACACAGAGCACCTTTCTGGAAGGCTTATGCGAAAAAAAAAGATCAAGACAAAAATTGAAACAGAAATACATTATGGAGACACAAAGCTAAAAGAAGAAATGAAAAAATAAAAAGAGAACAAGACTTGTCAAATAAATTTCGTTTTCTTTCGTCTAAGAAAAAAATAAAAGACTCGTGGTTAAAACTTTAATGGAATTAATGGCTTAAATAATTTTAATTCTCAAATTTCTTAGTAGGCAATGAACAGAAATTACACGAAATTGTAAGAAATTTTTTCTGTGTCCTCAAATGGTTGGATGAGCCTTTGTCAGGGTGTTTAAATGTTTGAATGCTTAAATTCACAGTCCTTATTATTTGGTAAACCAGTCAGAAACACAATAAATCTGTGTGTATTTGTATATTAGATTTGTTTATTTATTTATTTATTTATTTATTTATTTGTTGTTTCACGCCACATCAACAATATTTCACTTCAGATGTACGACACCGGCCAGTATTTTGATGGGAGGAAACCAGGCAGAGCCTGGGGGAACCCACAATCTTCAAAGGTTGCCAGAAGATCTTTTCACGTCCACGTAGGGCCAGAGAGGAAGCCAGGATGTTGCATTTTAAAGGAACATATGCTACTTATGAGCAAGATCATAATTACAAGTACATCGGTATCAAACTAGGTTACTACATCTGTAAACTCTCTTATAACTGACATGCTTTTATTGTATAGACAGGAGATACATACGATATGGTAAAATGCCTGAAAACAAAAGCCAACACAATCTGATCGCCTCGACGGTCGACTTTCTGCAGGTGTCTTCATTAGGGTTTGTCTACCGAAGAGATTTCTCCAGAGATTAAGCCAAGGCCAGACTAGTCTCCAGTGATCACCAGCCAAGCTGCTGCAAACTTCTGTGATATCTTCGCTATTTGTAACGCCACGGTTATTCCTTGGTATATTCCGTGTATGGAATGTTGCGACGGCAAGCAGTTTGCAGCCGTATCGGATGTTCAGCCCTGAACACAGACGACACAAACCTCGTGTCACGGACTGGAATCCCTTCAGATTCCCCTTTCATGTGTAGCTGACCATAGTGTGAGTTGACTATGAACGAAACAGAACAAACTTCCGTGATTTTCATATCATGAAACTGTGTAGATTAGTGTGAGAGAGACATATCGTTGTGCTCGGTGCATGTTGTTGTTGATATCGAAAGTGAATGTGTTCTGGTCAACTTTAAAAGTATTCTGGTTGTTTACTGTCTTACCACACACATGTTCGCTTAAATAACATTCTAGGGGTGTCTGTAATTGTGATCTGAATTCTGAATTTAATCACGATATACCTTCTTTTTAGCGTCATTTCGTTAAAAATGCTGTTAGTTCTATAAGCACGTGCTCGGTTGTACTTTCATCTAATTATAACTCTGCGGGTTCGTAGTAATACACTACATTCCAGCTACTAGTGAAAGGCCCTTATGTTGTAACCCAGATGAACATAAAAGTAGTCCGTCACTTTGTGGCAGGGATAATTTTGCCATTTCTTAAGTTGTCAGAATAGGTAGAACTTTGAATGTATTTAATTTTACATGCTGTTATAACGTTTTGAGATATGTGTACTGCCAGGAGCATTGCATTTAATTCACTTGTCATAATTGAACTCATAATATGTGGATGCATATCCTTTAACTGTATGACAAAAATACCTAACTAACGTTGTTTCTCCTCTATTGTATCTTTTTACCTCTTCATCACCTCGACACTTTGTGATCATCATATGACTTCATATCTCCGTTTCATTAATAAAGCATCTACTAATTCACAAGGAACGAGTTCTTGGTTAACAAAACTGATAGCTTCCTCGCATGTAGGAAGTGAGGCAGTACACTATTGTTGGAATAAATATGTTCTCTGGGTATTATGAAACGAACAGTACAGCCCATGATAACTCCAAAATGACACTAATGCTACTTTAAGCTATTGGGAGAGTTAAAGTTGTCTTCCGGGAAGGAATTAGGCTGGAGAAAGATATGAACAAGATGAGGGAAAGATTTGGTGGAGGGCAAAATGTATCAATCATTGCTGTAGGTTGTGAAGTAATTTGTCATAGAAGAAATTAGCTGTGAGGGATGTTAAGAAGTTGAATAGCCCTCAAATCTTTTTTTTGAATGAACAGGATTAGTGAACTTCAGTGTACGCAGACGAAATTGGACATGTTTGGTAAATTATCGATACACATCCTTACTGAAACCCTTTACTTTTATCGCGAAGAAAAAGTAGTTAGCCCCTGCTGTCGGAAAGCTACAGTCGAACGCGTATGCTTTCCTTAGCGACATCGATTACATTATGGTTGGCAAGGTTCTATCGTGACGCAAAAGATTCATCAACACTAATTGGCTGGAAGGATAAGTAAAGGAAGGATGAAGATGAACTTTTTGTTCCCAATGTGCTTGTCTGTCTATATAGATACAGGTGTTGATTGTTGGTAATTGTAAATTGTTTTCGCCAAACCATTTCCAGACCACCCCACCGTTAGGATTCCGTTTATCAGTAAGTGCTGATGTGAAACGAAAGGAATGGTCAAGATCATTTTGTAACATTTAATGGTATACAATAACGCCAATGGCACAAAAAAAAGCGGCGGGAAGTAGAACCAGCCCTGGATCGATAGTGGATAAGAGCCTCTTAACCGACTCATAATAAACACCTATGCCCATTACTGAAGAGGAAATTATAACATAGCTGTCCTAGCCATATGAAAAGTGTTTAGATCGATGTAGCCCAGACTAAAACAACTTCCTTGTCTTACTAGGGAACTTTGATCGTCATATTAGCAGGCTGATTGCAAAAATGTCTGCACCCGCAAAGTACAATGTATTAAGTACTAGTTTTGCACACACCCTTTGAGACCCAAGAAAGTGTGCGCGTACTGCCGAAAGAATGACCACTCTTTGTTTGCACAAGCCTTGGGGCTTTGATTATAAAGGGGGACTGTATATGTTATGGGTGACAAAGGAGAGGCATCATTGATAAGCCGATAAGCGTCGCAAATAAAGAAACCGCCATAGTACAGAAGAAAACTGTCGTTGATTACTATTAGACCGCCTCCACTAGATTTTGTCTCAACATTTGTGAATACTCCTGTGTGATGTAAAAAGCCCTTTTGCCTCGAGGTTACAAGTAAATGCCTCTCCACAGAGATAACAGTAAAGTTCAATTACCACCTGACTGCTTTTTCAGCAGGATGGAGGAGAGAGCAGTTTGTCAAATTCAGCCAACATGTATTCAGTGAAAGCTAGTCACATTATCCGGGACCTCAGTCACGTCGATTTTCGAGGCGCACATTTTTCTTCTTTTTTTGAAGTTTGTCTTATCTGACCCCGATATTCTCTGTTTTGATGCCACCTGGTTCCAGGACCTTCTCAGTATTGACTTAATGCCGGCGGGACTTTAGGATGTTAATTTAAAGCTATCAAAACAATTACCCAGAACTGATGTCGAACGCTAAGTGTAATTAATCTCTGCTGATGTCACTCCCAAATGATTCTCCTTCCACGTGTCGTTATAGCCAAGTGTAATTTATGGAGATTGTACTGGGGAACGTCGCAGGGCATCGCACCAGGAGGAGGTCTTATCGAGAGTTTATCCTCCCTGAGAACGATCCAGATGACATACAGTTTATTCATCAGGAGCTTGGGGATAGGAGGGGGGATGTTACTGGCGGTTGGATTATGTACAACATTTGTTTTATCCATTGATTTCTGGATATAAGACTTGATGGATTCTGCAAATAATTGTACAATTAGATTTTGTCCGAGGAAAAACGGTTGTCTTGGTTAACGTATGCATCGCGTGGGTTATTCACCTCTGGTTGTCTGTACGATAGACCATTTGCTGTGTACACATATTTCTTCAGAAATAGAAGATTTTATTGCAAAGTTACACTATTTATGGAAATATACACGCGTTAATTATTTCAGCTGACCAATGTGAATAAGTAGGTGTATGGAGCGATATCTATTCAGTACCAAATGAAGAATCTCCTTTGACTGACCTCTCCTTCAAATAATTGAAAAATTTCTGTCAGCTAGATCCTTACGCGTTCTTACCAGCACAATCGATCACATAAAAACGTTGCGTTATTTAGATCCTAGGCGTTTTTGTCCAAGTATTTGTAAATGTTGTTTCGCTTATCCAAACATATTTTCTGCCTCTTGTCCAAGGTGTAGCCTGGCTCAGTGTTAAGCACTTCACAATGCACGGTTTGCATGCTCCAGATAAAAACAGGACTTGAATTCTCTAGGCAGTTTTAGAGTTTGTTGTGTCCTCCGGAAGTTTTTAATTTTATTTTCTTGTAATTTTTGTTGCAGAATAACCAGAAATATACAGATTTTGTTGACGCCCATACGAATTTGGGGTAAATCAGTCCCATCCAGGGAATGGCACACGCCATTATTCTAAACACCAACCAACCTGCCTCTTGTCTTTTTGCCTGTTAACTTCAGTATTCATATCGTGGCAATAATCAGTGGCAGACCCCTCTGAATTACAGGCGTCAGTGAATTTATGAGCCGCCACCAGGTTGAAGTGAGACTAATGCAACCCTAAGCCGCACTTATTGGTAGTGTTTGAGGATATCCTGGAGGGGAGAAGATTAAGACTTTTTAATACATACAGCTTCCCAAGCACTACTGAGTTACCAATTCCTGCAAAATATAGATGAGTGCAGAGAATAGGGGGCACGGAAAACATCGATTTTTTGAATGACCACGTGATTTAGCACTTCCTAAAAGCAGTTCTAGTATTGTCAATCATTTAATGATGACAACTAAGACTGTATGTGATTACATACGTGCTGAGATTTCTACAATGTAATGGATGCTATCATTGACGTGAAGGGTGGATATAAGTTTAACCATATGTGGACCGTTAAATACCTTCAGTCTAATTTACAGAAAACAGGTGTGTATGCCTAGTGACAATTTATTCACCAATATTCATCGACTTATGCCTGTATTTAGTGTTAACCAAATTGTAGATATCTTTTCTTGCTTAATGCACGTTTAGTCCTGTGGTTAAAATCAAATGGTAACTGAAACGCTCAAGCTATCCTTTTGGATCCGTGGCTCAAAGGTTAGCGTGCTAGCAAAGCACAATGGCTCTGTTGTCCCACACCGACGCAGTTGCCGACTTCCGGTCGTAGGCCGGAAGGTGTGTCCGGGATCTGCGGATGGTCATAGATTTTCCGCTAGCTGTGCCTGGTTTTAAAATGGCTTATTGGTGTTATCACCATAGGCTGAATGTGCTGAACTTTGTCCGTTTAAAAGTGTAAATGCCCCAATTCCCCAGTTTTAGTTTGCTTTTAAACAGCGTGGCTGTGCAGATACCACAGAAAGTTTCAATAAACGACGTAAACAAAATCAGCACAGAAGGAAAGCTCAAGACGTTATGATGCCTTTTTCATCCATTATGGCGAAATTTTATTTCTGGTGTTTTGTAGTTAAACGTCAGATTGTTTGCTGTAATCAAAGAATGAGATGTGATCCATCAATGTGATATAGTTGACCAAACACCCTTGTTGGAAATCTCTGGAATCACCAGTTGCGACAAAAAATCCGTCTTTCGACTCAAAGTTCGCCAAAAACAGCAGATTTTTTAACATCTGTCTAATTCTCCAGCTTCACTGCACTTGCGACGAAGTTAAAAGGTATATATTGGATGTGTGTTGTGAAAAAATCTTTCTTTCGTCATGCATCAACTTCTAAACGTCAAAGACGAAAGTGAATACTTCACACTGATTGACTTTAGAAAAAAGTGCTGCTTTATTACACCTCGATAGCAAATCAGTCAAGATATTAGAGAAAACGTCCCATAGTGTTCTTATAAATTAACTATCTCAAATGCAAGAAAAAGCCTGCAAAAAACTGCGGGGGATTCCGTAATCAGAAAGGAAGTGGCCTTTTCCTGAACTGCGTAGTTACTTAACAAATATTTTTTTGAATTTCCTTAATCGCATTACTTACACATCGGTTAAGATGATTTGACAAGACTTAGCCTTCGGAAATGTCTGTACGGCTTGGATTGCAGAACAAGATGAACATAGCCTTAAAGGGCATCGGTCTCCCTCAATTTTAGAAGAAAGTTGAACACAACCCAAGTATTGCATATTCATATCCTCCGCCAAAAGTACTTTAAGGCATAGTTTTTAGCTGTCTCTGTAGTGAGCCTGACTTTGTTATATTTTTCTTTAAATAAAGCAAGCCAAACATAATTTTTATCAATTATTATTTATTTTAATTGGTGTTTTCTGTCGTACTTTAGAATATTTCACTTCGACAACAGCGGTGTGTTTGTTTCTTAATTTGAGTAAATTATACGCTGGGGTTTTTGCGCCATATTGGCAGTGTTAAAAAGTAACAATAACTCAATAAAGTGTTTTTAATTAATTTATTTATTCGATTAGTTTTTTAAGCCGTACTCAAGAATATTTCATTTATACGACGGCGGCCAACGTTATGGTGGGGGAAACCCACGACCATCCGCAGGTTGCTGTCAGACCTTCCCACAGAGTTAGCCAGCATGAGCTGGACTTGAACTCACAGCGACCGCATTGGTTAGAGACTCCTGGGTGATTACGCTGCGCTAGGGCGCTAACCGACTGAGCCACGGAGGCCCCTAGGTGTTTTTAAGCATGGATTTTTGTGCTTGTTCTTTCTATTGAGGGTTAATGCAACTCTAGCTTCAATAAACTTTTCAGTTTAATAAAATTTGATTCATATTACCAGAATCGGCAATCACATTTAACAGAAAGAGATTTATTCCACTGTTAAACACAACCTTTATAAGAAATCATTGAACTGAGGTTTCAGTAGCATTGCGTATACTTAATGCATCGATGTTGGTATATGCTTTTGTACATGAAGCCATGCAAATGCAAAATGTCTATACGCCGTATGCACTGCTTTCTGGCATTTTCCCATCCCGTAAATGTATAGTTAACAATACCAACATTGTCGTACGATGATGTAAGGTATAAAACATTTCGAATTTTGTGAATTTAATAGCGTTGTTTTTTTTTCTATTTCTTTTGGTCCACCTGGTACACTTCTACGTTTACAATCCAATTTTACAACTAACCTTTATGCCGCTGAACATTTCGGGTTGTTAGAATCTCTTGGGGACGAGGCGTGAGTAGATCGGGTGTCATGCTGTGGTCATTGTATGTCCCTCAAGACAGGTTCCTGTCATCCTACGCTCTTGTGTTAGTTCCACAGAAGAACTAATCAACACCGTTAAATGGGTGAAAACCATATGACTGTTGGAATATGCCAGTTTCTATTTACCCATTATCTCTAACAGTATGTCACTTTAAGAATGCTATTTAAGAAAGTCAGCGGAAAGAGCAATCTTTTTCTTCCCTGTGGAGGAAAGTTACCAAATCCTGTTTCAGGCTACGTGTTAACTTGGGCATTGTGCGGGACGTGAATGGGGGTTGGTGGGTAGAATGTTTTACCTTGCACCTCGGTACACATTTACACCTTTGTTCGTATGTGTAAGTATTAATTTGTTCGGCTCATGTTTTGCTGTCTTAAGGCGACTTTGCCTAAAAGAGAACCGTTTCAAGTTATATCACACGTATGACCCTTGAGACGATTACATAGAGCTGATTTGTGAGAACGTTGAACTTTTTAACTCGGCCCCTGTGAAAAGGCTTCTTCAACATCGTAGCGATTTACCACTTCAACGTCAACAGGTCCATGCGTGTATGACACACTTCGTGTTGAAATGAAAAAGAACAATAACTAACGACAAACCCCTTTGCTCATGAGTATGTCGAGTTGTCGGGAATTATTAGGATCTGTTGGGAACAAGGGTGCGAATAAGGCGGCTGTCAACCCGTGGCCAGTTACCTCCCTCAAGGCCGGGCTCCTACCATCCTACACTAGTGTTAGTTCCACGCTCACCGGAACAGTCGAATATTATACGGGTGAAACTCGGAGCTGTCAGCAACTGCCAGTGTCTATTTACCCATTATGTCTGAAAGTACATCACTTGAAGAATTCTATGTAAAAGCGGAAAGGGCAAGTTGTTTTCTTCCCTTTTGTTCACACAGTAGATACGAGACGTGTACCAAGTTACGTGACAACTGGGAAGTGTGGGGAGGAGGGTAGAGCCTTTTCACCTTACACCTCAGTAGTTTTTTTCCGTTTGTACTGCTTTTCGTATATATAAATTGATCGTTATTTTTATGCTTCATGGCGTGAAGGTGAACTGAGGTAGTGTTTCAACTAATTTGACACGCATAATCTCTTCCACTGAGCTAATTTTTTCATAGATAAATACATCAATTTATTACCGCGTACTTATTTTTTGGAGAAGGTACTTTCGTAATTCATTGATGGTTGATTTATGGACTTAACTCAGTGTCTCAGTGTCAGACAAATGAGATAAAATGTACGACGCTGAAGTTAAGTATGTTTCACACCTAAATCTTCGTCCATGTATATAACGACGATGAGACTGGATACTTATCTGAAAAGTAACAAATGTATACAAATTTCATCCAAAGTGATACTCTTACAAACTAAAATTTTAAAATGTCGTAAAGCAATCCGGATAATTCAATGTTGAGTTCATTGAAATTATTTTCCACAGTTTTTACATCAAACCAGGTCTTCCACCAACCTGCGGATCGTCTTGGGTTTCCCCCGGGCTGTGCCCGGTTTCCACCCACCATAATGCTGGCCGCCGTCGTATAAGTGAAATATTCTTAAGTACGGCGTAAAACAGCAATCAAATAAATAAATATCAAACTGTTATGTGCACGACTGCCGTCAGCTTCTAAATTTAGCTTGCCACTGTTTACACACGCTGAGTTCAGAGCCTGCTGTCTGCCTCTACCTTAGAATGATCCAGAATACCCTCAGTTCGGTGCCTGTTTGTTTACATCAAGTGTTCAGAAATTTTCTTATTCTAGACAATTCCACCAGGCTATATAAGACCTATGAAAGCAGGTCAAAGGAAGAGAAAGGAGAGTTATTGAGAGTTTTGGATGCTTTCGCTGTGTGTAGGCCTTTTGTGCTGAATTTTGGTGTCTTTATAGCCTCTGGCTTTGTTATATCATATCTCAACCGAGCACTTGTTCAGTTTGAACTTGTATATTTAATTTGTGCTCTTGTGTACACAGTGCTTATTAGTACACGGACCTGTCTGTGGAATTTTGTGTATATTTCGTCATACACTCAGTTATACTGTGGATTTTCCATCTTGTGAATTTGCCTCTGAGCATTTATGCCTGTGTGGTATATATTGTGGAATATATGCGTCCGTTTGGACTTGACACCGTTGTACATGTAAGTACTTTAATATTTGTATAGATACTAACATCCTTTCTTGTTACACCTAAGTACTTTAGTATTTGTAAAAGTCTTGTTATCTGTTCTTGTTAAACCAAATAAATTGTTATTTGGTTATTTTTTTTGTGCGGCTAAACTGTCGTGTGTTTCGAACAAGCCATCTCTTTATAATACAGGCAGTTTGGGTCGTAACAAAACCAAGCAAATATATCAAACCAAGCAAAAAACAGCCAAAATCATTTTCCAGACTATGAGTTGGGGCCTTCACAAAGAGGGTTGAGAAGATTGATTTGGAACGTACAACACTAAATTTACCAGTCGTCGATCTGTGTTTCACACGTTTTGCATATTCGTCCACAGTATGAATATATTTTGGTCTTCTTCGTTGTTTTTGTTTATTTTCTCTGTGTTTTTATCGGTACATACCCAATTAAATGGTATGATCATCCTATGTGAGTAAGGTTTAAGAAAGTCAAAAACTATGTATTTAGTTGTGCTCTCTAAATATACGATACTGCCTGTGAGCTCTTCTCCACATTGCGCAAATTGAAAGCAGGTTTACTAAAACGATATTAGAATAATTCTGATAATGGGCCAAAAAGCCGCATCATTAATATGTCGTCGTGTCGTACTTTAAATACAATAAGTTGATCAATGTATGCAATCTCATGTGTATATTCAGAATCAATTGTTAACAACAACAACAACGAATCCGTCTTCTTGTCTTGCTTTACATGGCAGCTAAAAGTGGAAGTGATTACAAATCCATTTACTTTATGTTTAAGAAATCACAAAAACTCACTGTCTCTCCGACTGGTGCCGGTTACTAGATATATTATTTGGTTTCTGGTCATTGTACTATCGGCACATAAAATGTACATAACTCATGATTCCGCCAAGGGCGTCATTAGACCTACTGGGAAGATCTCTAATAGATAATGAAAAATGAGTAAACACATGTATTTTTAACAAAAGCATAGATGCAGATGTCATGGACAATGACAGATCGGGTATATATGTACAAATCTATGTCGTTTTTTTCCCTCATTATCTAGGATACTAGACGCTGTGAAATCGTACTTGGTGACCGGAACCTGGCTTGGGGATACATTCCTCTCGTATAGACCGAACAAGTGTTGGCACATCTGGTGACATTCGCTAAAGACGGGTATTAATTACAACGTTTATCCGTTTTCACACATTCATAGATGCTGATTAGACAGTGCCAGGCAGGTGACTGTCGATGATCGACGGATTATGTTCAGTACTCAAGGCAGAAGAAGAGCGCTTATTGGTACGCTCACTGACCGTGTAATGGCAACTTAGAGCAATGCTCATCAAACATTGTTCTAACCATTCGGTATAATAGCTCTCGATAGTCTGGCACACGCAATCGAGAGAACAGCATTCTGTCCTGTACTTCACTCTGGGACAATGTTAGGAGAAAAGTTCTCTTTAACATGTTTACCGTAAATCCGATGTGTTGTACAATTTCTCAAATAACCAGTGCGATATGGTATGAGCAACGGTGTCTAATGTTCAAATTTTAAAGATTTATTTTGAAGTTATAAGTATTTCACATCAAGACAGCCGTGAATTTGTTCGCCTTCAGTTTAAAACAGTCAACCAGTTTAGAGTTTCGACATTTGCCTTGTTTTTTCTTAACTTGTTGGCTAGCCAATAAAGTCATGGTGCATATTGAAATAGTAATTTCAACCAACGCTTTTGTGGTCAAAAGCGTTTCATTAAGATCAATATTTATTGTTTCATCTCTTGATTTATTTATTTATTTGATTGGTGTTTTACGCTGTACTCAAGAATATCTCATTTATACGACGGCGGCCAGCATTACGGTGGGAGGAAACCGGGTAGAGCCGGGCAGAACTCACGACCATCAGCATGTTGCCGTCCATGTAAGACCGGAGAGGAGGCCAGCATGATATTCTCTTGATGTTGTCTGTTGTACGAGTTTGACCGTAGTTGTGGACAGAATTGTCATAAACATTCCTCAAGAAATGTGCGGCTAAACTGTCGTGTATTTCGAACAAGCCATCTCTTTATAATACAGACAGTTTGTGTCGTAACACTACCTAGACACCTATAATTGTATTTTATTGCGCTTTTCACGGTGACGGTGGAAGAAGGTCAAATGGATCTCATGGTTAAAGCTGTTTGGAGTTACCTCTCTTTTCAGGCTACTTAGAGAGACTCAAATACATAAGCCCTGACTAACACTTTCACAAATGCACACTAATGCTAAGAAGAGGACAGGAGCTTCGGTTCAAGGCCAAAACCACTGATTTTTGCTAGTATGTGTTTGTCTCTTGTTGAGTAAGCCTAATGAAGGGTAGCCCTCTGAGGAATTCTCAGACTGGGTCATATGTCAATCTTTTGGAAAACAGCAGTGATTGCCAGACTGACATATGTGAGGCAGGGGAGAATGTCCCAAGATGCCTTCCATTTTTCCATTTCGTCCCAAGCACCAGCCAGTGTAAAATACATGAAGTTATTTCATTGCTTCCCATAGCAGACAATATTAAGAACTGGCTGCTTTGATGATGAAATGCTTCGCTAAGAACCAAATTCCTTCTGTTTTGTCCAAAGCAAAGTAGTTATTTTGGTACAAAGCAAAATAGTTATTTTGTCCAAAGCTAAATAGTTATTTTGTTAACTTTGTACATAGTCGTCTACTACGAGCTTTCGGCCACAACTGCTGCCATCACAGTTTGGTTCACTTACCAGCTGCATATATAAGAGAAAAGATAACAATACGGTTCACATCTTGGGCAGGTGAGTAGTGTTATGTACAATATACAAAACAGGTTTTACATGCTGGAAACAATGACTATGCACGGACAAAGTGGTGTGTTCTTACACAGACCAACAACAGTGAAAAGGAATTGAACACAAAACAGTAAGGGGGAGGGGAGGGGGGAGTAATAATAAAATAAGGAGAGCGGTGTGTTCTTATAAAGACATGGAACTAGAAGATAATTAAATATCCAACAAACAAACAGTCACTGAGCTCACTTGAACATTCACATCTGGACCGGCATGAAAACATTTTGTTGAAGAATTGCTTCATGAAAGAATCTATCACTCCGGGTGGATACATGTTTTTAGACAGCGTAATTTTAATATTTTCAATCTCATTGGTGAGACTGGTGTAAGAACTACAAATGTTCCAAGCACGGTTTAGTAATGTATTAATTAATGTTGTAATCACACACGTGGTGTGAGTAGGTTTCCTATACACTGTTGTGTGGATTTTGTCTGGTTTCCTAGAGATGAATACAGCAAGGAATGGGAGAAAGACATTAACTCAGTTTTTAATGTAATCCGGGGATTTTAGCTATTTTACGCTAAGAATATGTGGTCCACGTAGCGTTTGTAAGCGTTTGGTCTGACTCCCGGGTAATTTGGACAAACTTGCTTTCAACATGTTTCATAAAGACAACTAGTCAAAGTAGTCTTGTGTGTATTGGTTTTAGTTAAACCTCTTCATGGTAGAATGAATTCGAAGCTAATGACGCATTACAAAGATGTCAAACGCACAGCCAGACACTTTGAAGCTATAAACAAGCAGTTGACCATAGCCAGGCTTGATATTGAATTCTTGAAAATTTGTATCGCTTTCAACATCAATCCATACTTCGTCAAATCCGGCTGTACAAGAAAAAGGACTGACAGACAAGACGATACCAAGAATTCCAAGGAGATCTTCTTAACGAAGAACCCAATGAAAAGAAGAAAATCATGGAAGGCAACATTGATATCCTGGAATACAATTTTTTCCTGGCTCACCTAAGATTCGCAATCGAGAAAGTGAGTACCTCAATCACCACCGATATCAAAGAAACACATCAAAGAAAACTTACTGCTCTAGGACTCTACACAAACTGACAAAGTAGTCCCAATGTGACAACCAATTTGTGAAACCGAAAACTGACTGAAGTTGAATAGACTGTTTTAAAAATTAACCTGCGCCATGGACTTTTCCTCACTAACTGAAAGAGACAGATAAACAATCAGAATTTGAAATGCGTTTCAAAAAACTTGACTCGCCATGTTCGCGACCCAACCAAGAGAATTGCGATCAAAACAAAACTTATTTCTTTCTATGATGGATTTCGTAATTTTTCTCGTGGTACAAACAACGAGATCAATTTTAAGTGAAGACCACCATGTAGTGTTACAAAATCTATCGAAGGATAATTCTATTATTTTTACCAAACCGGACAATGGCAATAGTGTGGGTATCTTTTACAAGGCCGATGATTTGTCCAAAATGTCTGCCCCCAATTGAAGACAACACCAAATTTTGGAAATTACCAAAAAGCAACACCGTCATGAAGGAAACTACAGGACAAACTGTCTGTATAATCTCAAATAGAATAATTAAATTTCTAAGGAAAACTGTGGCTACACTCGACCAAAACGGTCAGTCATGTATGGTCTGCCCAAAATTCATAAAACAGCTGTAACACCTGTCCTATCCTCTCAGCCTGTGATTCATATAACTACTATTGGCCCAAGATCTGTCTAGTTTACTCAAGGACATCAGAATCACTGACCTTGTAATTAAAGACAGTTTTCTTTTGCCGCTTAGATAAAACAGCTACCTAAATTCTAATGATCATTTTGTCAGTTTTGATGTCACCAGCATTTTCACCAACACACCTGTGAAACGAAACTATAACCATCATTCTTGACCAAAACTAAATTTCATGAAAATATCCGAAGACAACTCAAGCGTGTCCTGACATTTGCAGTAACAAATGTCACATTCAAATTCAACAACAAGTACTTGGTAGATGTCTCCATGGGATTCCCGCAAGTTTGTCCGAAATTCCTCAGATGCCAGACGCGTGCAAACATATTCAACATATTCTAAGCGTCTGATGTCCTGCCTTTCCTGGATTATATTAACAACTGTCATGCTCAGCTGAACTTCATGCGAACATGAAGTTAATGGTTCTCTCCCATTCCATAATGTATTCATCTCTAGGACACCAGACAAAATACACACAACAGTGTATAGGAAACCTACTCACACTGAACTCTACACCCTGTGGACCAGCTTTTCCCCCAACAAATACAAAATTAACCTATTTAATACAATATTAAACCGTGCTTGGAACATTTGCAGTTTATACCAGTCTCACCATGAGGTTGAAAATATTAAAACTGTGCTATTTAAAAATATGTATCCCCAAAGTGTGACAGATTCTGCAACCAAGCAATTCTTCAACAAAAAGTGTTCAACCCAACTAGCCGGTATATGACCATGAAAAACACAAAATCTTCCTAAGACTCCCTTACCCAGGACCAGCGTCTCCCAAACATACTAGACAACTCTCCTCACTACAACAATTACTTTTGTTGTGTACAATTCATTGTATTACATTAGACCCTTCCTATAGGCAAATATTTCAAATTTAAAGACTGAGAGGACGATGTACTACGTAGCAATGTTATCTACAAGCTAAGTGTGGTGATTGTAACTCAAGGTAAATAGGACTGACGAAACGTCACATTGGCCAAAGGTTTACCTAACATCATATATTACACAAAAAAGCAAGGGGTCAACAGTGGCTGACCTTTGTTACAGTCAAAATCACAACCCAAATTCTCTGACATTCGAACTGATTGATTACTCGAACAAAACTCTGAAGTTTGCCTATTTAGAATCCCGTCATATTGCTAAACATAATCCAGATCTGAATGTCCAAGTGAGCTCAATGCCCTTCCGTTTGTTTGATATTTCATTGTTTCCTAGTTCCATGACTTTATAAGAACACATGATATTTTGCACATAATAACCCGTGATTAAAATTCATTAATTTAGATTTACAAATTTATTCATTTGATTGTTGTGTACACACCGTATCTGATGTACAGATATGTGCTCAGTGTGATTGGAAGATAAGTCCTCATGAACGCTAGGTCGATCTCTGGTTATCACCAGGGAAAGTTTGCTTTAAACATTTAACTAGAACATTGCGAACAATGCTGTCAAAATAGGTGAAAACCAGTACCAATTGTCACCCCGTGTTTGAGAGATGTGCAATTTACAATATAACTGTGTGTCTTTAATCCCGTGACCGAGTTGGCAGTGGATATCGATACATATGGCACTGACTGTATTGAATTCCTACAGAGTTTTGAAAGAGTTTTTTTTTCTTTCTAGTTGTTTAATGTGAAGTTTCTTGGCTTATTTGGTAAATATTAGTTCAACAAACGTCATCATGTCAATCACACTGTCAACAGAAATTATTAATTGATAATGTTTATGGGAAATATTAAATCTTTGAGCGAACAACTTTTCTGGAATTGAAGATTGAATTTTATGGTTTCGTACATCCCACACTTGCTTATGCCTGAATAAAAGGTTAACTATTAAACCTATGCTAAAACGGTACAATATTCCCTCTGCACAATGTGGGTCTTTCTCTAAACGATGTATAGGGTTAGAAAGTGCACGACACTGAACTGCTTTATAGGTTGAACTTTCAGTCTTGGTTGAACAAAACAGCATTGTCGACCCAGTGTGATTTATGTTGTGCTCAGTTGTCTAACAAGTAAGCAACGGCAGGTGTGTTCTTGGGATGTTACTACTTTTATCCCGCGATTAATATCCGGTTTTACCCCCAAGTCACATTTGCAAAATGAGTAATTGTGCAACACTTCAGGATACACAGTTACATTAATCAACTCTAAAGGCATGTGGATTTAACGGGATTTACCAGAAGTTCAACGTTATGTATGGCTTCCACATTAAAGCCTGCAACTGAATACTGTATTTTGATCACTGTATTTATACTGTGAATGATTTATGTGCTTAGATTGTCTCACGTGTTAGACAAATGAGACTAAGACGTTGAAGTGAACTAGGTTTTAAACTTAAATGTATGGCGTCCATGTATATAACTTTATTCAGTCCGGCTATATTGACGGTGGGGTTGGGCTTTTCCACTTGAACACTGGGTAAAAAGGAACAAATGCACACACGTCATAAGCGGTATTCTTATGCACTAAAATTCTGAATTGTAAATTTAAAGTAATTTAAAAGCAGTCCGAATAATTGTACGTTGAGTTAATTGAAAATGTTCTGCACGTATTTGTTTCATAGCCAAACAAGCAAGGAAAATCCAAAATCATTGTGAAGAATGTGGATTGGAACGTACAACACACTAAATTTTGCAGTCATATTTCTGTGTTTCACACCTTTTGCATATTCGTCCAAGGTGTGAATATATTTTGGCCTTTTGTTGTTTTGTTTTTCTATGTTTTACTGATACATATCCAATTAAATGAAAAGATCAACATATGTCAGTAAGGTTTTAGAAGTCAAAATCTATAAATTTTGTTCTGCTGTCCACGTATACGATACTGCCTGTGAGCTCTTCTTCACATTGTGCAAATTGAAAGGAGGTTAACAAGAATGATGTTAAAGTATTTCTGAGAATGGACTTAAAAAGGGGCATCATTAATATATCCTCACGAGGGAATTTCAATTCGTGAGGAAGAAGATAAGTTGACCATTGTGCCCAATCTTATGTTAAGAATAAACACCATTTCAAACAACAACAATGACTTGTCCTATATTTATGGTCGTGGCAGCTAGTTCAAGTGACTACAAATCCATTTACTTTATTTTTAAGAAATTTCAAAAGCTCATTGTTTTCCAACTGGTACCGGTTACTAGATATGTTATTTGTTTGGTTTCTGGTCAATGAACTATCGGTACATAAAATATACAATACTCGTTACTCTACCAAGACTGTCATTCAACCTACTGGGAAAATCTCCGATAAATAATGAAATATGAGTAAGCACGTATATTTTTAACGACAGGTAATGACACGTCAGGTATGTACAAATCTATGTCGTTTGTTTTCCTCTTCCCGGATGCTAGGCGCTGTGACATCCTACTTGGTGACTAACCGGAACCCGGTTTGAGGATACATTCCTCTCGTATAGACCGAACAAGTGTTGGCACATCTGGTGACATTCACTAAATACCTTAAGACGGGTATTAATTACAACGTTTATCCGTTTTCACACATTCATAGATGCTGATTAGACAGTACCAGACAGGTGATTGTCGATGATCGTTGTATTAAGGGCTGTATCGACGGCAGAACAATTCCACATGTAAGAACGCTCACTGACCATGTAATGGAGACTCAGAGCAACACTCATCAAACATTGTTCTAACCATTCGGTATAATTGCTCAATCGGACATATACAATCGAGAGCACAGCATTCTTTCCCATAATTTAATCTGGGACAACGTGAGAGGAATAGTTCTCGTTAACATGTGTACCGCAGTTCCAATGTGTTTCACGTTTTTTTTCAAATAGCCACAACGATAAGGTATATATATCTCCGACTAATGTTTAAATTTTAATGATTTTTACCTTGATATATCCGTATGAAACTATATGCATTTCATATCATAACAGGATATCAGTAGGTATACCAATAATACAACGCCTATTTAAGCACAGACGAATATATTTCTTTATATTCAAATAATTTCATGCAAATTTAAAATCGCACCGTTTGGAATTTAATATTTTCTTAGGAGCGCCACAGCTGGCAAACTGGAACATTGCAATCATGTAGACTTTTAGTATACCGTGAGCCGAAGTATTTCATTTCCGAAACTATTATATATTGTGCAATCACCAACATTTAGGTAGTTTTCCAGTTTTTATCTATTTGTGCACTTTGGCTGTTTAAAAGGCCTCTGTTTAACTACATGTATTTGTTGTAAAGTTTGATGCCTTGATTCTCAATTCGACAGACTGCGTGATTTTCTGAAATATTGCCAATTTGGTGTTAAACACTAATTCACCCCTTCAACCCACATGGCTTGCGAGTTTGTAGCAAAAGTTATGAATGGTATTTTTTGTCAGTATAGAGACAAAACACACCAGCCCATTACCCAATTTCCCTACAGCGGCAAACGTAATGAAGATATACATGCAAACACGTAGCTCACCGACGGACAACTGTAGCTACCTAGACAAGTATAATCGTAATTTATTGCGCTTTTCACAGTGACGGTGGGAGAAGGTCAAATGGATCTCATGGGTGAAGCTGTACGGACTTACCTCTCATTTCAGGCTACTTAGAGAGACTCAAATACATAAACCCTGACTAACACTTTCACAAATGCACACTAATGTTAAGAAGAGGACAAGAGCCTTGGCCCAAGGCCAAAATCATTGATTTTGCTAGTATGTGTTTGTCTCTTGTTGAGTAAGCCTAATGAAGGGTAGCCCTCTGAGGAATTCTCAGACTGGGTCATATGTCAATCTTTTGGAAAACAACAGTGATTGCCAGACTGACATATGTGAGGCAGGGGAGAATGTCCCAAGATGCTTTCCATTTTGTCCAAGCACCAATTGGTGTAAAATAAACGAAGTTATTTCATTGTTTCCGAGGACAGAGACCCCGTGGGATCTCCAGAGTCTCCCTCTAGACAAGCTTGTCGTAGAATACGACTAACCTAGAGCTCTCCCGCGTGGGCGCGGTGAATATATTAGGATCACATCTGCTCGGTTGAGTGAGAGGTAACTTGGGAGAGACCTGTTTGCCATGGGTTGCGACCCGTAATTTCCGAGGATGGGATTCTGGTGGCTGAGAGCGTGCTGGTCGTGCGAGATCCTCTTTGCCCTGTCTTGGAGAGACGAAAAGGTAGGATGGGCCTGGTCTGATCAATCTGCTTAGTCATATCTTGCCCCTGCGTGGTTCCAACATTTCTCCATAACTTTAAAGAATAAGTCTTCAAAGAATAAATGTTATTTCTCAAATTTCTTTTCCGTGATTACGTTGGAGGCCGTGGCTCATGGGTCAGTCAAGTTGCCATGGTATCTGATGTGCTACCTTCTTCATTGGGTGGGAAACGGAGTAACTGGTGGTGGGGAATTGGGTGTGCATATTAAGGCCATCTATCTGAGTATACCTCATGTGTATGCTTTGGTGTGTTTCCTGCTGGCTATCCCCTGGCTCACCCTTGTGTGGGAAACACGTCGGGTGAACTTTTATTATCTATATACCATGTCTTCTTGAAATCTTTCCTCCAATGCCTCTATTGTAACTAACAGGTCTTCCTCTCAGCCGATTTCAAGTGCTGACAAAAACAGGAAGATTTAGTCGCACTCGATTGATATTGGACAGGATATTTGGCAGGTTTTCATTGTTCTCTCACCAAAAAGTGAACAAAAGCCGTCCTCGAAAATTCATCCATTTGTATTAAAACAGGCTTTGTGGGCGCAGCCGGTACACTAAAAACGTTAATATAATACGATCCTGAGACATTCTCATTGAATGCTTCAGGAAACAGCAATCAAAAAATTGATTAGCTTTAAACAAAATTACCGCTATTCCCTTTTTAATATCCCCTAGACAATTTCCTAAACAGCTGTCAGGGAATAATACGTGACAGGGATCAGGATATCATTGACTTATCAGAAGAAGACATTTGCTCAGAATTGAAATCACAGGTTGTTACCTGAGTAAACGCTTCAGTATGAAGAAATCTGGTTACGTCCTTAAACTAAATACATATCTTTTTCTCTTCAACACTAAATCTTTCCCGTCGTATATTTACATTGGCCCCTATAAAATCATGATGGTTTCGACAGTAGCAGCGCAGTTAAGTGCTGCAACCTCGGTGGTGATCAGATTACTTCCTCTAGGAACTCCGCTTTTCGATAAAGAAAAACAAATAATCAGTATAAAAGTCAAAAACAATATATATCAGGAAGACCGCAAAAAATTAGCCTCACCCTATAGTGCTTCTCCGCAGGCTTTTGCAAATGTGGTCAAGCGAGTAGCATCTGTTGCTGCTTCATTGGCTTGACCCATTGGAAACGACAAACCTAGTTCTACTTCTGTGAAACTTTCAGCTCAACCTGTGCTT